>NW_022986959.1:633022-747589 GCF_010093935.1 Zasmidium cellare ATCC 36951
GGGGGAAATATTGACAATGGACACTGAACAATGGAAAAATGAGAGCCTTGCAAAGGCAGATAAGCTGGAGGGTAGAACAAAGGCGAACAGGCGAGTATTTCATGCACCGGAGAAGAGCTCTGAATCTCACATTCGTGCGCCTGCGCCCAGCAACCTTTTGATTAGCAGCAGAAGGCGCCCGGGAACCGTGCGATCGAGTACCCATAGTGCAATTCAACGTATCACTTCTTACCTGTGCAGGCCCTCCTCCTGCAAACGATTTATTCCACTTGACCTGATGTCGGCGAGGGCCAATCAGCAATCAAGCGGACTCGAACGGCATGATTTATTGTTATGACCACTGCATGCACGAGATCAGACTATTGATCGGAACATTTGCTCGAACGTGAGATATACAATGTCGGCGGAAAAGAGTACGCTAGACGCTTGAGTTTCGACCTCTTGCCAGCAATTCCAGGTTGTCTGAATTCAAAGTCTGCTGCTGGAATTTCGCTTCCAATATCTCTCGTTGCCCCCCAAACCACACAATTCTCGATTGATCGGACTACCGAGGAGCCATGGCCTTCACTGGCAGACCACTGTCGAGACTGGACCCTTGTTTACTCCCTCTTATTTCCGGGCAATGTATGTATGTTTAAAGTACATTCTTTTCCCGATCAAACCATGACTAGCCATAGCCTAGGCGCTGTTGCTCCGTGGGCTTCGTGTGTCCGCTAGACGGGGGACTTTTCATGCATTGTACCAGCAGATTGTTGGGTTGGAGTGGTCTCGTCTTTGTAGGCCGCACCGTCTTGTTCGTCGTCGTTTTCATCCTCAGCAAGCGTGTAAAGCCTGCTATCAGATCCATCAGCCTCTTTCCCCACGCCGTCCAGTTGTGATGTGCTCTGGGCACGCCATCGTATAACCACTGAGCCAGCGACAAGGGCCAAGACTTCAATTGCAGACAGCAAGCCGATCACGATGAAGGACGTGGAGTCGAGCGACGCTAAACAGAACCCAGCGAGAATGGTGAGCCAGCCGAGCAAGATCGTCGAAAATCCTAGAATAGCATGAGCGAGATTGATATACGTTGTCGTCTTGCGGCTCTTCAGCGAGTTGGCATGCCCGAGGATCATCTGAAACAGCGCCATGCTGGACACGCCCAGGCCCAAGACTTGATGTGGGTGATGCAGACTGCCGCTGTTCAACAGTCCCAGAGCAGCTGTGCTCATCAAGATAAGTAGGCCAGTCGATTGTATTGCCCAGTGCTGTATTGGCCACCGACTCTTCTTCGCCCACAGTTTAACGATTCCCAACGGCCAAACGAGGAAGAATGCCACGCATCCCAGCAGTCCGTGAACGAGCCAAATGTCCATAGCTGAGTTAGTGAGGCGTGAATGCAGTTGCAACGTGTGGCGACTGTGCATGCTACAGAATTTGTGATTATACAGAAAGATTCCGGACCCAAACGTTTAGTACTGCGCGCGGCTGATTCAGGGGCTGTGCACGGACCACAATTCCTGAGCATGTCTTGATCCGTGCGCATGCAGGTTTGCAAATGCAGTTCCATTTGGGTGCAGTATTGCTTCTCGACTCGTTTTTATTTGGCCAAGGATGTATCACTTACTCAAGGACGAAACAGCAAAAGAATTTGGCACGCCAACTTCAAGATTGTTCATCATCAGTCTACATTGATTCATTGACTGTTCAGTCGCTCTTACTTTTGTTCTGTCTCAACTAACCTATAGCCAGCATTGTGGTGCTATTATCACCACTAAATGAACTCAATAAGCTCGCCAGCGCATAAATGAAGGAGGTACTCCTCTCCTGTGCCCCCTTGCCGCTCTGCGCCACTACACAGACGCTTCCTGCCAACAGGAAAACAAGACTCGAAGGAGAGTGCATCTACTAGCGTGGACAAGCTGGTGTATATACTACTCCTCAGAAATTGAAGCCCGTATAATATCCCCGTGGTCGAGCGCATGAAAAGACAACCTTCCACTCTCCGCATCAGTAACAGCGAGATAGTTGTAGAACAAGGAATTGAAATCGAGCCCACCTTTTGTGTCGTGGGCAGGATCTTGCAACGGTATCATATCATCGTCTATCATTTCACTCTCCTTGCCCCATGAATTGTAGTGAGTCGCGACTGAGTAGGGGTATGACCCAAGCATGGCCTCGAGATGAATTGAGCGGATGATCGTTTCGTGCCTGGCAAAATGGTATTCGAGTTCAATAGACTACCTGAATGTGCGGTGGCGACATCAACCTGATTCCGCTTCCAAGGTCCTTGGGGCAGAACAGGACGCGCGGGATTTCGCTGGCCTGCTCGCCGGGAGTGACTTGCCTCCCTTCTCGCTTCAAGCTTCCAAAACCTTACTGCGATACAATCAGAGGCGTGATACATGCTGTATCTACTAATGACCAATAAGGCTGAGTGCAGCTGTTGTCCAATCTCGTAGGCAAAGCCAACAGGCGCCGTCTCTGCAGCGCGTGTGGTTATGGCCCCTCCAGGACCCAATATCTGACGTTGAGGTCCAGCCGTATCCGGTTTCCAACCGGACACTAAAACCGCTCTATCTTAGATGCCTGGAGTCAATAGAAGGATTGATGACGATGAATGACAGCAGATATGGTATTGGAGGTGGAAATCATGGCTCTATCAAAGCTGCATTGTACCCTCTGGTCACCTGGCCGCCACTCGCGCGCACTGTGACGTATCTGCCTTGATCGAAAAGTGACGTTATCAAGCACAGCCACCGCCTTTGATGAAGTACTTAGTCGTGAGAACCTCCCCTTTCGCAGCTTTGAAATTCCAACGACTCTCACGTACTCAGTCCGACCTCTTCACCTACCACACGCATCAATCCTCCACCGCACAAGCCGTCCACCGCCACGACACCGTCCAAGACATGGCGCAGCCCGCAGATAACCAAAACACTACATCTCAAAACGAGCCTCTACCCGCTGGCTGGGAACAAGCCGTCGACAGAGAAGGAAGGACGTACTATGTCGACCATGCTACCAAGACCAACACCTACGAACGGCCCCAACATCGACCAGAGATTTGCCTCTCAACCATTACCCGAGGGATGGGAGACGGACAGCACTCCGACTGGAGCGGTGTATTTCGTAGACCACAATGCGAGAAAGACCACGTGGGTAGACCCCCGACAGGGGTAGAACATGGTGGTGTTGTTGATCAGGGATGGAGGAAGACTAGAAGCTCTTTTTGAGCGGGAAGCCAGAGAGTGCTGAAGCGATGGCCTTGTGAACTTCTATACTATTGCATTTTTCGATGTAACTCCTGACAATCATTGCCTGACCTTGGGCCTGTCACTTCTATTCATGCTATCTATGCTGTTCACGAAGATATGGATTCCACTCCCCCACAAAGCTCATAACCTCGTTCTGGTCCTTGCACATGTGCATCTGGCCCCAGCCATCGCCCTCCTCTAGAGTCAGATCTGCTGCGCACATGATGCTTTGCCGAATATACTCGAAGCAGTTGCTGGTGGAGTCATCTGACCCATCCACTTGTGCTACATTGCCGTGGTACATTTCGTCTCGGATTGTCGCCTACTTCATCTCAGCCTTCGCGTTGTGGTTTTCCACTGTAATTGAAGTACCCACCAAACAATTCAGCGCATGATACATCGAAATGGAGTAGGTCACATTTCCATTCCGCTCAGGGGTTGCGTCGGTACCAGAGCCCATGCCATGCGCCGCTGAATCTGGGAGGACAACCGTCGCAAGCCGGTTACTCAATTCCTTTAGTTGCAACCAAGCGGCATCGACGAGAGCGTTTGATGTGTTATACAGCTCATCGGCGACGAAATAGTAAGGTGTTTGCATTCGCACGTTGTGGTCATTAGTCGACGTAGGAAATTTCGCACAGAGTCGCTACATACATGTTGGTGGGAATGTGTGAGGCTCTCCAGTCCTGTCGGACGTAGTCCATGGAAAGGTCAAGACAAGCAACTCTGCATTCAGGACCAGGGCGACGACGGCCACCAAGGTCCAGATGAGACCTGAATTGGAGACCTCCCTTACGGCCATGGTGCGAATCTTACCATCAACGTTTATCCTGGTCTTGGATGAGGTTTTCTAGGGGACATTTGGTGGCGTGGGTTGCGACACGCGGGACGCGGGCAAAATTCTCGCAGGAGCTCCAGCTACATTTCGACTCTGATGCTTAGAGAGAACTTCCTCCTAGCTCCTTCTTCAGCGGTTGGTTACAACATTGACACCATCTCAGTATAGCAAGAGGCTGCCAGATGTACAGGGATTGACGGTAGTTCGCTGATAGAAGAAGATGGGCTCATTCGACGACATTCGAGCTTATTTCTGGCCAACACCATTACCCAGTGCAAAATACACTCGCTTGGACGAGGTGGACGGAAGCACCAGGTAATTAAGAGTGCTACTTACAAGAGGATATGTGTGTTATTTACTTCTCAACCCACAGATATGGCGCTCCCAGCATATCGCTCATGACCAAGGTCGCCCTACTAGTGCTGGTATGTGCGAACAGCGTACCGCTTGCATATAAAGCGTTCATGGCCTTTTCAGTAGTACCTGGCCTTGGACAACGGTATTGCGAGAGTCCCGCAGTCCGTCGAGAATGGCGGGATCTCCTCTCGCAAGAAAAGGCTGCCTACGTCGATGCAGTGAAGTGTCTTACCGAGGAGCCATCAATACTGACAGGAAATGGAAGCCTGTTCGATGATTTCTCGTACGTCCATATGAACATTGGCATACGAAGTATGTTTACCTCTTGGCTTCTTCAACTCTGAATAGTTCTTTGCTGACGACGCTGGCAGCACACTGGTCAGCCGCATTCTTCCCATGGCATCGACTTCTGCTCCACGTCTTTGAGACGCTTCTTCGCACGCATTGTGGATATCGCGAACCATTACCGTGAGGCTCTTGAAATGATCAAGCGAATATGCCAGCTCACCAATCCGTAGCTACTGGGATTGGACACTAGACTGGCTGGATGTGGCCGCGTCGCCAGTTTTCGATCCCAGCCTTGGGTTTGGGGGAGGCGGCGACCCCAACGTGCCCAGCGCAGTGGGCAACGATAGTTTTTGCCTCCAGGACGGTCCATTCGAGACATTCACTGTATCATACGCCGAGGGTCCTCTACACTCGCCTCACTGTTTGTCACGATTCGACTTCAGCAAAACCGGTACGACTGGCGTCAATCCAGCGATGATCCGCTCGGTGCTCGAATTCCCGTCTTACGATGGCTTTCGCAACGCAACCGAGACTGTACACAATTTGATCCACCGAGCCGTGGGGGGAGACTTTGCGACTTGGGCATCGCCGAATGGTGAGCAATAGCATGACTGACCATGCCCGCTTGTGAAGCTCATCGAGAATAGATCCGATATTTTACCTTCATCATGCTCAGTTGGATAGGATGTGGTGGCAGTGGCAGTATTATTCGCCCCAAAGGCGACAAGAGTATTGTGGATCTCTTAGCCCCGAGACGCTGCAAAGAGCATCAATTAAAGACCTACTGTCGGTAGGCAAACTTGGGAAAGCGATGCCAGTCGAGGAGGTCATGGATACACAAGGCAACCTACTCTGCTATACATACCAAACAGAAAGGGACGACACGGTATGAACGGATGAATTTGTATCCAGCAGCATTAGTAAAATAAGTGATCAGAAAATATTGTCTGGAAGTTCAATCGACTGTCTCTCGGTGATTCAGGGTCATGGGGATCAGCAGAGCAATCTGTAGTGCAGTGATTCGAGTAAGGTGCCCAATGATGTTCTCTAAAGGTACTGCAGGTGATAAGATAGGACGAATGACTCTTTGACTTGAGCCTGAACCTCGATCATGTTTGTACATTTGGTCGACTGAGCTACCGCATCCTAATGCCTGACTTTTTTCTGGATTATGCCACATTACTTAGACGTTGAATGGGAGTGAGTGCCCATGAGCACTAGCCCAGGCGTACAGGTCGTCTCTTCTACGGCATACATGTTTCTGGCCGTCCGGAATGCCAGGCCACTTATTGTTGAGGGAGATAAGAGTTGGGTCCAAGTTGCACTGCAGTCCCTGACGAACGGCTTCAATGCAGTGAAGTGTGTGGTCCCAGAGAAAACCGGCCTCGCTTGTCCATTCGAATGTATCATTGAGATAGTATATCGAATCCCGTAATACAGACTATACGAGTTAGCTTTGACATCCTCATCGGTGGCAGGATTACTTGCCGCGCAGTGTAGCTGATGGTATCCTTCAATGTAATACATCCTCTTGTCGGGATCGTCGAAAGCAGTCGTGGCCTCTGGATCCAGCGAGTATTCGTTTACAATTTCCTTAGAAAGCGCAACGACGCCCCCATGGTCTTTTCCTCACAGGTTAGCCTCGGCTTGCAGCTACAATTCCACGTGTGTGCGCTCACCAGGGAACATTGCTCGATCCCAAACTTCATCTCGGTATCGGTAACCCTTGCCTCCGGCAGCCTCAATGTCAAGTAGACCCGTCCAGTCGTGGTTGAAGGCAATGAGCTCGAACTCTGGCTTTCCATCTGGGCAACTGGTCAGCTTGCGTTGGGGGTTCCCGCTTCTAACAATGGAGGGTCGATAGTACAGTAATCCGATCTTTGCCCGATGGTCTCTTTGTCAGGCAGGAAAGCGTCCGTGAGTATCAACATAACATTTGATACGACGAGAAGGGTCACAGCATAGTAGAGCACTCTATCGCCTTGCCACCAACGTCGTGGAGGGCCAGAAACTCCCTTCTCGAAGTCTTGTTCGCTGTCGTGATCCTCTTGTGGGGCTTGAGAATAAGCTGGTCTGGAGGTGATAAAGTCCATTTTCGCGTCGACTGTTGGCTTTCTATGCAGAAAATGCGGCTTGTGAGATCTTCGTCGTCGATGTGTTGTAGCAGAAACGAATGCTGGTGAAATTGAGACCTCGAAGACGTGAAGCAAGGGAAAATCCTGTTCCGGCGTGCGATATCGATGCTCCGTGGGCGAGTCCGCAACTAAATCCAGCCGCGCGTGGAAAACAAAGTGCTGCTGCTCTGCCCTCACAGCTTTCGGTTTACTTGTAGCACTGCCTCGACTACGCAAGAATCTTGCTGCTGCAATGATTGATGGTTCGGTGGAGAATTTCACTACGTGCATAGCAAAGTCTCTACTTGGCCCAACATTCGCTCATTTGAGCAATAATCGCATATTTCGAGGATCTACTAGTTGCCTCGACCAAGACTTGCAGGTGCTCATTTTCGTCATTTCCTATATGATAGCCTCCAACAAGGATGAGAGAGAGAGAGATCACGGCAACAGAGACGCTGTGACAAAGATGATCATTCCTCGAGATCTACATATCACCCGTCTAGTAGCAATCGTACCTCCAGTGGTTTCGTAAGTAAAGTAATGCATAAGTTTGTGAAAGCCATTCTCTGCAACAGTCGGCAGAGATGGCGACTCTTTGTAGGGTGCAACCGCCAAACATGATGAGCTCGCCAATTTGTCGATTGAAGAAGTGTCGAGGCTAAGCATTGCATTTCCTCCGGTCACGAACACTTCTTAGTTCCTTTGTCGACAGCGTGAACATTGTCGTGTAGGACAAGCATCCATTGTAGCTCAGGAGCATTTCCATCGCTGCATGCACTTCCTTCCCAGCCTCCCGTAGATAGCTTAAACGCCTGCTAAGCCGCAAGATTCTGGAGTCGCTTCATGATCATCGCCAAGTTGAGCAGAAACAGTAGAGTACACGCCGCCAGAGCTGCCACGGTTGGTGCGACTCGCTTTCGATGCAGCGGACGGTTCTGCTGCGACAAGGGTACCCGTTGTTCGCTGTACATGTTGCTCGGTGGAGGTAGGACTTTCAGGAGACGACTTCCTAATATCGGCATTGATGCTTGAGCGTGTGAAGCACGTGGCGAGCACAAGTACTTCGGAAACGAGCGTAGGTCAGCAATTAGTTTTGATAGCAGTTTGCACTGCGCGAGTGAACATACGGTTGGGAAGGATAAAAGGCGGGTCGGCAGATTCTAAGCAGTTCGAAGAGCTCAACTCAAACACAATGCACAGCGTACGTTCGAACGTAAGATTATTATGACTGAAAAACGTGCCTGGCAACTGCACGGACCACAATTGCACGGATTTCAATGTCCGTGCACATCGAAGATCAGCCAAAGAGGATCAGGCTGTGGCCAGGCGTGCACAGTACACGCGCGGAAAATGTCTGTAATTGGCCCTGGGTCGGTGAAAATAGATATTGGGTTGAACCATGGCCTTACTCCGACGCTGATGCAATGTCTAGCTCTGCTGTGTGGATACTATACTGCAGGAAGTAAGCTACGATAGCACGGTTCCAAGCTATAAGCGCGCGCCTAGGATTGTGGAAGAGGAGGACCTTCCGACACTAGTGCATGAAATGGAAGTTTTGTCCCTACATACATAGAATTAGACACAATGAACACTCCTGCACGTTCCGTGTTTTTATTTTTTACGACGTCAGGCATCCCAAAGAAGCGGCACAATGTTGGGCAAGCAGTCGATGCTAAATGTTGTTCTCACCGCTGTGCTCGTACCTTTCCTGTATCCACATTGCTTACGCCTGTATAATCATGGAGCTCTGGATCTCGACCACTGGTGGTGGCGCAAGAATGGCTCGTACACAGTTCGGATGGTGATGGCGGTTCCTCCAGTCATACACCTAGAAAACTTCGTAACACCATTAGAGCGCCAATATCTTCTTCGACTAGCGTACGTTTGCCAAATCCACCTCGTTCAATCTGCACTACTTCTCAAGACTGACGCTTGAGCCTTTAGGGAGCCTTTGTTTGAGCGGTCATATGTCATGCTGGACAACGGGAGCGCTCTTCTTGACAACGCCCGCATCAGCTCCTCAGCGTATCTGCCATTGGGTGACCCCATTGTCAGACGCATCGCGCAGCGTGCAGCAGAGTTCCAGGGCTATATGGACGCCGATAGGGTGGACGTCCAAGCTACAGCATATGCCGAAGGCGGCCACTTCAAGCCCCATTATGACACCAGCCCAGACGATGCGAATGGAAGGCAACGCAAATCCACCATCTTTGTTATTCTCGATGCAAAATGCGAGAAGTGCGGGACCATTTTCCCCAATATCAAGGCAGATTGGTCCGGATTCAGCAAGGAGTGGTGCAAGCACTTGGAGTGCGACGAATCTGTACTCGCCACTCGCGCCGTTCCTGGCAGTGCACTATTTTGGGAGAACCTCGATTCAGCGGGAAATGTCCTCGATACGAGTCTGCACGGGGGCCGTCCTGTGATTAGCGGACATAAAGTCGGTCTAAATGTATGGACGATGGTACACAGGGACGAATATGCATAAACAGGCTCTCGGCAGTAATTGGGCGTAGATAGTCTCGATCAGTTTTCGGGCGGCCGATTAACGCTTCGTTGATCTTCAAACAGAAAGCAAAGAGGAAGCAGCACATTTCGCTTTCATTCTTGAATCAAATGTAAATTATTCGGCTAACCTGATTGATATGGCCTGATGCCAAAGTCATCACTGTAGACATTTGACTCACAGATGAATGACTTCCCTCGATCCAAATCCTGTCCTGTTGCGTTCTACCAGCCTCGAGTCTCAAGAGGAGACTTCGCTTTCAATGCTATTCATGCGTGCACCGTCAGAAGATGTGATTCGGGCGCTACAGAAGCATTTACTTCTACGGCGATACAAATCCACTTTCGCAGCGTCATTGGAACTCGACAACCTTGCACGGAAGGTTCGAGGAGGCCACACACATGAAATGATAGATCGGCTGAACTACTCATCTGTTGAGCACAAAATATGTACATCGCAGACGCTCTTGTCTGTATACTCCCTCTTCTCCCCGAATCAACCGCGTATACCACGCTTTCGAACATTGCTCTTCACTCATTACCAGATCCTGGCCAGGAGTTTGAGTTCAGCAACGGTGCACTACTCTCTCCAATCTTAGTTCCCCGTGTTCCAGGCAGTAAAGGTTCACGAGATGTTCTCAATCACTTTGCCAACTTCTTCTTCGAGACCTTACCGGAGTGGAAGATTACGCTCCAGAACTCGACCAGTACAACGCCTACGTCAGATGGCAACGAGATTCCCTTTACAAATCTCGTAGCAACGCGCGACCCACCATGGACGGACGGTACTGGCGATGTCAGTCGTTTAGTTCTGGCCGCACACTATGATTCGAAGTCCACACCTGTGGGATTTATCGGTGCTACCGACTCAGCTGCATCTTGTGCAATGCTTCTGCACATAGCAAGGAGTGTCGAGCAAGCTCTGGCTAAGAAGTGGGAGTTTGAACAAAAGCAAGCACACGATAAAGACCTTAACGGCGGTACGGGGATCCAGATACTATTATTTGACGGAGAGGAAGCCTTCGGTACCTGGACGTCCACGGATTCTTTATACGGTGCAAGGTCGTTGGCAGAAGAGTGGGAGACGCTAGCATACTCCCCTTGGAGCGAGTATCACTCGCCACTTTCAGCAATACAGCTGTTCGTTCTACTCGATCTCCTAGGCGAGGAGAACCCCAAGGTACCATCGTACTTTAAGACCACTCATTGGGCGTATCAGAGGATGGCGGATGTTGAGAAGCGTCTTCGTGAGCAGGACTTATTGAGAAGCTCACGGAGCCAGTTTCTTCCCGAAGCTCACAAGAAGGACACGGATTTGTGGATCGGTGGCTATATCGAAGATGACCACACTCCGTTTATGATGCGTGGGGTGGAGATCTTGCATATGATTCCTTCGCCTTACCCACGCACGTGGCATACGATGGACGATGATGGCGACCATCTTCATATAGACACTGTAGAAGACTGGGCTAAGGTCATGCTTGGATTTGCTGCAGAATGGATGGATCTAGATGGCTGGTTCGATGTACGCTAGAACGTGGGTAAAGCTGAAGCCAGAACTGATGCTCTGCATGTTTGCCATAGTCTCATCTACAGAAATGAGCTTTCATTCAAACGTTCAGGCCATATTTGTAGTCCTGGCATACAAAGCTGATTGCGAGACGGGAGGAGTTGCAAACAAAAGGTGGTAAGCCTTTCAAAACCGATAGCTGATTTTCCTGCTTGAGACGTACCCTATCCTGGATCATCGAGACAAGAGAACGGGGAAAAATTGGACACTGAGAACTTTTTGTCGGAGATCACTTTCGATACGGCAAGCCATAGCGCTGACATGATGACCAGTCCTTCATGGTGCATTGCACAATACAGTGATGGAAGTTTAAGCAGATAGCGGTGGACATGTTGTGCGATAGAGATCTGAGGACAGTTGGCTATACTGCAGGCCTAGTGAGTGGATGCCCTTCTATCGCTTATAAGCCGTCACGGTACGGTAAAGACAGGAAGCCAACACCTGCGGCGGGCTATAGCCCTAAGTCTGCTCCCTTCATAGCCTCGTCCCAATTACACCTTTCTCTGTTCTTCACCCCGTCGTAGCGGAAGCCATCGCCGCCCTTTACTTGGATGCCTCCTCCTCGCCCTCGACCTTCTTGTACCAGGGTCCGTAAGCTGGCAGGTAAGATGGGAGGTACGATGGCAGGTATGGTGGTTGGGGGGCTGCCTCTCGCTTCTCGGCTGTCTCTTCAGATGCCTCACCCTCAACCTTCTTGTACCAAGGGCCGTAAGCGGGAAGGTAGGATGGGAGGTAGGATGGCAAATATGGTGGCTGAGGCGCGGCGTCTCGTTTCTCGGCTGCGTCTTCGGAGGCCTCCTCACCCTCAGTCTTCTTGTACCAAGGCCCGTAAGCTGGGAGGTAAGATGGCAAGTAAGACGGCAGATATGGTGGCTGAGGAGCGGCATCACGCTTTACTTCGGCGCGCTTCTCTCCTGCAGCAGCGCGAGGAGAGAAAGGGCTTGGGGCGGCATCGGCCATGCTTGCGAGCATGGCTGCCGCGAAGAGGGTGGCGAAAGAACGCATGTTAGGTGTTGGAAGGAACTAGGCTGGCGAAAAGCCTTGTTGATGGTTACGTTCCTTGGGAATGCGCTTGAACTGGTACCTCGACGAGTGTACTTGTTACCCTGACAAGGCCTTTACATATAGTAGTCCCATGGCCTGAAGCCAGATACGAACTAGGCGTAGTAGTTCTGCATGTACCCGCGCGCCACAACGCTGTGTTACCGTTACGATCAAGCTCAGTAGCTTGAGAGAAGCACCCCAAGCGAGCACTTGTACTAGCGACCGATACATAGGCATGTGTTCAGGCTTCCGACCGCGCGGAGCATATCCCATTGTATGCTTACAACGAGGAGCAAGATGGGGAATACTCCCAAGTATGCTAAGATAGCTGCTCATGGATTTGCGCATGTTATTGAGCCAGAATTGACTAATTGGCGCAATTGTTTTCGCAATAGATGGGCTAGGCTATAGTCTAGGCCTGCCGGAATGGGCCCCCTGAGCTTTGCTTCCGGTAATCTTGCTTCGGGCTATTGGTCAATTTATTTTGCTCAGAGTTCAGAGATCTCTTGTGGATGTGGCATGTTACATATTGCAGGGAGTACAGATCCGTCTTCCCTTTTCCCTTCATCTATCTATGATGTTAATGGTCAGCCCGAGAAGCCTTGAGGGGATTTCAGACTGGTGAATCTTGGCATCTCTTACGGGTAGGCATGGTGGAAGCTACATTCGTGCTCCAATCCTCGGCGTTCACCGTGCTTCCTATTCATTAACGCTTCGCCGTTCGCTTCTGATCTCTGCTATGTCTTTTCTGATAGTCTTGTCAGTATTTGCTGACCATCAACAGCAAAAGTCAGACCAGGAGGCCGGGAGCGATACTTTGCAGCTGTAGACGCCGTTACGAGTTCTCCTTCGTTCTGGCATTGTGAAGGTCGTTCGTTGAGAAGAAGCGCCTGCGTACTGCAGCATTCGCTCTTTCGCCAATCAGCTCCCATCTAGATCTTTTGCGGCGAGAGCAAGCGTCACTAGAGCCCGCTTATCCTCCTCTGAGAAAGTGTATGCCAGTGAGGGCTGCGAACAATCACAAACCCGGCATGAGGACGGATTCGTAGCGTCCTTCATGGCGAGGCTGTGCCAAGAGCATCCTTCAAGGCACACACTTGATGCGAGCTTGGCTCTACCGCGGAAATGTCACAGTCGACCTCAGGAGGCATGCTTCGATCTTGTTCCGCCGCGACCAACGGCGCCTCGCTTCAAGCTTTAGTCAGTAATACTCTTATTGATCAGCTCGAATGGCGGTTTCATAGATATTGTCGAAACGTTGATTGGTAGCGAGGCTAGCTTCCATTGCCGAGAGCAAAACCCACCCCAGACAAGGGTTGGCAACACATCGTGCCTTGCATTATACACGAATGCTGAGATTGGTAGTCAACTATCAGGTTAAAAGGTCCTTCAAGATAGATAGCAGCGAGCAACGTGCAGAAGTCTGCGAGAAAGTGTTTAGTGTAGCTACTTGCGAGGTAGACCTCGAGCGCCCTCCCGCTTGTAGTCAACCCTGTATCTACTGACTGGCACAGATGTATCCCATGTCTTCGTGTAATACTCATTCACCCTGTCAATGAGGCCTGACTCGGTGTTGAAGTCGAGTCGAATGCACAGCGTGTAGGTGAAGGCCTTTCCGGTAGCTTTGATGGTGTACAGATCCTCGGCAAAGACGCCCTCCGCAAATCCCTCCAGGATCGAGCCGGTCTTGGTTGGATGGATGTCGGTGATGGTGACTTTGTAGGGTTGGTTGCAGGTAAGCCAGCGCTCTCTCAGCATTTCCAGGCCCACATGGCCTTTACGATGGATCTGGAAGGCATGATCGAGCCAATCGACGTCCGGGGAGTAGTGCTTCATAAAGTCCTTGTGCGACATCTCCTGAAGCGATTTGGACCATGACTTGCCAACTTCCTCTGTCATGCGAACAAAGTATTCGGCGTCAAACTTGCTGCTATGGTCTAAGAGACAATCATTGCGTTAGCATATCACAAGCACAGGTAGGAAAATGACATTGATGGCTTACTGTTGATTGCCATCTCGTCAACCTCTGCAACAGGGAGGAACGGTTTGGATCGACTGACTGACTACCTGGATAATGGTCCATCCCGCACCGAAAATGTCCTATATGCAAAAACCAGCCATTGAAGACGATTACTCACCATCAATTCCGAGGTATGTGTGATTACGGTAGAAACATTGAAGGAGCCAGGGCACAACTGAACTCCAATGTTCGCTCACGGGAACGAATACGAAATACATAGGAGGAGCCCACTCGATTGAGCTTTACTGCGCCTTTGTGGCGCCACTAAGTAGCCGCCACGTAGGATTTGAGGTCTGTCTAGGGCCTATACGCGAGGAGGACCCGGCTACGGAGGAGACAGCTTCCGAACGGATCGTGGTCGTAGTGGGAGGTTAGAGCTGTGTCTCAAAGTCCAGTACAGTACACCCAGACCCGCTGACAAAGAAGACGCCTAAACAATCAGGAACCGGGTAAACAACGCAGCTATATAGGACCCCAAAAAGCTCCCCGTCCGGCCAAAGCTTCCAACGAGGCTCAATCCCAATGCGGTAGACTTCACGAGCTGCATTAGCTCGGGTAACAACTAGCTCACACGCTAGGCTCCAGGCTTGAGTGAGTGAGCTCAAGCATTGAGCGCTTCCGCCTTGTGTCTCGGCCAAACCTGGTAGTGCCCAGCAACTAGTCCTCTTCCGAAGAGCCATGTGCTGGGAAGTGCATCATATCTTGTTGACTCGTCCATCGTGTAATAAGTTCTGGCCCCTCGACATCATCTCATGCGCCTGAAATTTCTTGAAGTCCCTGGAGCGAACGCCCTGCGCTGACATCACGTTCAACTCAGCATAAGTCCCACTTTGCGTCTCCGGGACACGGTACAATGCCCACCACAAACCGAGAGCGTCGAGACCCCCCAATATGAAGCCTATCTTGCCGCGAAGATTAGCAGCATCGGCGTTGATCAGATACGGAACCGCTGCCATCTGTACAGTGCTGTCAGTGATGCTTGGCTACCGGCGAATAGTATGTTGACCTACATGACACAGCGTACAATTGCTTGTATGACCGTGGTGATAGCCATGGTCTTGGAGAGGACATGAGTTGCCGCAACTTCACCAAAAAGAACGAAGCAGACGGCACCAATGGTGCAGACGTAAACAAGTTCCACACGAGAAGTCTTGCTGTCTCCGTTCGCCGCCGATTCGCTCTGCTTAAAGAGTTTAAATACGGGCTCCCGGTTCCTGCTCCAGAGTGTCCGTCTCAATCATGAAGGCCAACGTCTGCTTTACGTTAACTGTTTCGCTTGCGGGACGTTGATGGCCTTTGTCGACGCTAGTCGATAGTACTCCACGTGTAGTCTCCGGCCTTCAGAGGACTTGAGGAAGATGTGTCCCATCATATCATGTTGTCCAGATCTGCTCCACCCCGTATACACGAATGCCTGTAGCACTCCCAGCATGTAGCAGTATTATCCTCACTCGTTCGCCGTCTCCAGTGCAGGACTCCAACGCTCTCTCGATTCGAGTTCCACTCAGAATCCGGCCCGCCACTGGCCCCGGAGGTATACCAGACCGTGATCTCGCGGGTATAGTCGTCCAAGATCGCAGCGACGTTTGACACATTGAGCCGCAGGCCCGGGTTTTTCACTTTGAGCACATCGACATTCTGGAGATGCGTCTCTAGGTTGTCGGCGAACGGAACCACGCACTCATGAAGGGAGCTGTTCTCCATCATGAAGTCAGCTGTGCACCATCGTCGGATGATGTCATACGCATTGGGATCCGGCGAGCTGTGAGCTTCCATGATCTCGCGCGTCAATTGCTCCAAGAGCGTCTTGGTCTCCTTGAAATCCTGACTAGCTGCATGGATCTCAGCGCCCTCGGGGAATAGTGCCATGTGGGAGCGAGGAGGAGCGGTCTTGGTGATTGTGTGCTGAGCTGAGGACGGCTGTTGTTGTTCTTTCGCTTCCGGCAGATGACGTCGGCGACGGAGTCAGCGTGGCTTTTCAGCTGGTGAGAATCTGGAAGCGCCAAGGTTGTAGGGCAGGTCTCGCCTACTTCAGCTGTGATCAGTGCTTTGCCTAATGAGGCAGCTGTATGAGGCTGACCAGCCAATGGGGAACTAGAGTCTCTCTTCACATGCACGCCGCATTTTCACAAACGTTACACTATCTCTAATACATTGTCGCATGTACAGAAAATTCGGTTGGAGGATAACGGAGATGTCGCTTTATATCTTCAAGACGATTTCGCTCCGTGTCGAGCACTCGCTAGGAGACTTTGTAGTAAGACACTCGCTGCCTGAAGATAAGCGACGTCACGCACTTCACGATGTTCACGATGAAACCCAGCAGACCATGTTTGTTCGTCCTGTCCATCTCATTCAACTGTACTGACTCTGTTCAAGCAGACTTGTACGCGCCATGAAAGCCGTAATTCATTACCAAAGGCATCTCAGCTCGACCAATGTCATTCATTGTCTTCGCATCGATCACCACCAACGAGCTGCGTCTCTCGACACTGTTCAGCACCACCGTCAGGAGTACACCGTCATCCTC
Source organism: Zasmidium cellare ATCC 36951 (assembly GCF_010093935.1). Taxonomy (NCBI): domain Eukaryota; kingdom Fungi; phylum Ascomycota; class Dothideomycetes; order Mycosphaerellales; family Mycosphaerellaceae; genus Zasmidium; species Zasmidium cellare. The sequence goes on from NW_022986959.1 coordinate 649,528, forward strand.
GCTCGTAGCATTCGGTCGAGCAATGAACATCGGCTCCGATGGAAGACTGTCGACCCGTGGAGTCCATGTCTTTGACTGTTGTGTCTGAGTGTCGATCTTGACGATCGAGTCGCTGAAGTAGCCTCGCTTTTCGACGTGCACGCCGTATCTACATGGAAATTATTCATCAGTCTTTGGCATCTCTCGCTCACCGTACCCATACACCACTCACGCATATCGGTATGGCTTCATCCTGTACTGTTCGTTGATCTGAGGAAGCTCCATGTTCCCCTCACGAAAGGGAATCGAAAAGTCAACCGTGGCGTTCTGGAAAACACTGGAGTTAGACTTTGCTGGCGTTGCTAGACGGTATCGCTTCATGGTCCCGGCAAGGTCGAACGCTGCTGTGCCGTTCCTGATACCGACGTTTGCGCGGAGGGTGGGAACACGGGCGGCTTCTAAGAAGTCGTAATTCGGATACCACGGGAGGTCAATGACGACCGAGCCGTCCTTGGGGTCCTCGTACGCATTGACCTCGTGGAAGGCGAAGAACGGATCGGTCGAATACTTGGCTACCACTCCGCCCTTCTTCTTGTCGATGACGTAGAAAAGGGAGCTTTGGCTGCTATTGAATGGTTTGAGAGCATCGACGACGTTGAACGTTTGTTCTTGTTTGACGAGGTCGATCTCAGCTTGCCAGACGATGAGCACGACGTAGTTCTGTGTACCAAAGACGGCATGGATGTATGCTGGTGGGGCGTCTGTTATGTTTGCCAGGATGGTGGCGAAGCCCGTGTTGTCGACATGGAAGACGAGGTAGTAGGTTTGTTCCCCTGAAATCATCGCGTAGTTGTAGAATCCGTTGCCATCCCTGCATCTTGTCAGACTTATGTATATGTCATACTCAGCGTTGCAACTACCGAGTAGGGTGTGCAGCGCTTGATGCATTGTCGTTCAAGGCCAGGTTGCTTGCCTGGTAGGTAAAGAGCTCAATCGGCTCGAGTGTCTCGGGGTTCAGCTGTTGCAGTTGACTTCATGCCCTGGTCAGTCATCATAGACATGGCACTGCTGGAGTCCTTGACCTACTTCCCATCTGTTGTCCATGTCAATGTCTTGGCAGGGCTGTTATTCTGCGTCGTGTTCTCTGCCAATCCCGGGAAGGCGAGCACTGGCACTACATTGACATTGGCGGCTGAGGTGTTTCCACGAGGATTGATCCCATCTCGAAACGTAGCTACAGACCAGGTTAGCTGGCCTCGCATTATGGTCTTTTGCAATTTTCCTTACTCTCGAAGGCGTTGAAGATAACCTTGCATGGATCTCCGCCAACTAATCGATAATTAGCTCTGAAAACGTAAATGGACATGAGGTTGGGCTTACATGTCGGGCCGGGAACTGCACCGTGCTCTTCTACAAAAGCGCTGTACTCATCTGCACTGTTACGACTTCGATAGCTGACTTTGCCGTTTGCAATCTCGAACCGATGCATGCGAGAACCTTGATCAAACCAGTGCTCAACGCTGTAGTTTCCTATCGACATGTAAAAATCATCACATTTCCAAGGCTCGGTGAAGCATACCATAGTCGTAGACTCCACCTGCTCCTCTCCACAGCGATCCTTCTACCCAGGTCGGTATCTACGTCGTGTTAGAGGTATAACTACGGCGAATGTTTGGTGCAAGGCAAGCGTACGACTCCTTCGGTTGCTAACTCAATAGGCTGGCGTTGTTCGTCGGTGTTGTAGAACCCCAGTGTCAGGGCTCTGGGATGCACGGCTTGGTTGGCGAGTGCAGCTGCTTCTGCAAGACAGACTAGGTGTGCAATGAAGGTATAGCGGTGGCTCAACATGTTGTCAGGACGTCTGTCTCTCGACGTTGAGACGGGCAGGTTGGCCCCTGGTGTTTGATGGAGCCTGGGCTCTATATACTACCACGGATACACTTTACGTGCGTACAATCGGAAGATATTGTTCATCATCGATCGTTCATCGCACTGCTCCTCGGAATAGGAGGCGTGTCGAACCCACTGGACATCTTGAAGCCGTGGCAGGATGGTCGTAAGCTTGGGTCCCAAGGCAGACACAATCCCTGCCTTCTATTGACTTGTCAGCAGGGTGACTGGCTTTTGAGCTGTGACGTGATGGCAACCATGTTCCTGTCGCAGAAAGACTCCGCAAATGCAAGATGGTGACGAAAGTGATTCGAGAGTAAGCTAGTCCGAATAAGGTAGTAACGGCGACCACGGGATTCAATATCCGCACGTGGCCGCTCTTGAGCAGGCTGTGCGAAGCAACGTCATTCTACTTGTCGATGCTCGCACTGGGCATCGGAACAGTTGATGACAGATATTCTTCCCACTTTCATCAGCGCTTCGGCCTGTTTTTTAGGCATTCCCGCTTGATCGTGATCTATTTTACAATCCCAGGATCTTACCAGCCTCGGTCCTTGGCCAGTCGCTGAAAGGCCTGGAAGTCCTTTTTCCCCGGCGATGAAGCGCTGCTTTGGCCCTACCAGGTTTCAGGTTCGTCTTGGTTTACAACGCAATCTGAGTATCGAAGATCTTCATCAAACCATCCAAGATCGTTCTATTCAGTTCCCGGACATACATGGCGCTGTGAGCATTTCCATGTAGTCGGCTAGCATGGGCAGACGGCCACACCGTACAGTCTGTCGAAGAGAGACTTCGCTGGTTTTGAGATGAAACATAAAGAGGTGGAGGTCTACAGACGAAAAAGGCTTGCACCAGCAACGATTCAAGAATGGGCCCGTTCAAGAGCGCCGCGTCAAGAGCAGTGTCAAACTCGGGCTTCTCACGAGGACCTCCTGTCCGTGCAATGCCTTCTTCAGCCGGGCGACGGTGATGTTGATTGGGTCGTCTTCCGTGTGTGCCTTCGCGGAGTTTGCCTGTCGCCATCTGATGACCATACTAGTAGAACCCAATGCCGCAACGAGGTTCTCAAGAGTCTGCAACTTCTGGTTGAGCACGAACGGACTGAAGGACTTGCCTGGTGCTGGTGAAGACGATGGAACTCCACCACGGTCCCCGTCTTGATGCTGGAAAGAATCCTTTTCGAACTTGCATTCTGCACCTTGGATTTCCCATGGTAGAGGTAGTTCCTCGTACGCATTTCTCGACAACATGTTACCAGGTGTGGCGTATGGTCCCAGCATTTTGTCCTCGAGATCAGAAAGGATCTCCTGGATGTCTTGGTAATTTGGCACAGACGGATGGACGTAGAGTGAGCTACATGTCCACATTGCGAGCGTACCGCCAGGTTTGAGGACCTTGCCCACGGCTTCGTAGAACTTAGACATGTCGAACCAATGGGCAGCCTTGACAAAGTCAGCAGGGGTTTTGGTTCGCAAGGCTGAATGTTGCTACGCACCATACCCACAGTCACCAAGTCCACCTTCTCTCCTGGAAATGCCTGATCACACTTCTCAGCCTCGCAGACTGCAAACTCCGTCCGGCCGTCAACGCCTAGTCGGCTTGCAACAATTTTGGCCTGCGCAATCATTTCAACCCCAGCATCGCAGCCAAACCCTTTCGCGAAATGCGGGAGAAGATCGAACACTGCCGTCCCGGGACCCGATCCGACATCCAGCAACTTGTCCAGTTGCCCAGTGTGATACTTCAAGATACCTTCATACAGCGCCTGTGGATATCCTTTGCCGCGAGCAGCTGCATATGCGGCGGCCTGCTCAGGCGTAAAGGACGTAAATGTGGCTTCTTTGGAAGACATGGCTGGAATGTCTTGCAGTCATTGTCTGGCCGTGGTTCAGCCACTTTAATAGAAACATCATGCCAAGTGAGTCATGGTTTCAGATGGCTTTCCCTTCCTGGTCGACTTGCAGCCACCAACTCGGCAGATTCAGCGAGACACTCTCACCTGCCAGACGACTCCTCGCAATAATCAGCTGGGGATTGAAAGACTATTTCAGCGATCATGTAGTACATAGAGATACGGGAAGTTCCACTTCTTAAGCCCTGTAGTCCGGCACCTGCACGACGGGTGACTACATCCTCTGTGTTCCATCAGCCGACGCCCGTTTGTCTTCTAGATCACTGAAGAAAACGTATCCAAAAATATCCGAAGCATCCAGGAACCTGCATTACGATCATAGCATTGGCCAATGTTCCTTCCTTCCCAAGTCCCTTCTTAACGTGCTACCCACCGAAGCCTCTGATCCAGCTTGTCAATCTTCTGTACATCTCCCGGTGCCAGGGTGAAATCAGCCTCGAGATTGTCTCGAATGCGTGATTCGGTCGTCGACTTTGGGATGACAGTCCTAAATGTCGTCAGCACAGGTCCCCACCAACATGTACTTCCCATTCATGTACTTCCCATTGCTGGGAGGAAAGCCAATTCGTACCGGCCATGTGCAATACCCCAAGCTAAGGCGACCTGAGCTGTACTCTTTCTGTACTTTGCAGCTACCTCGACCATGACAGAATGATCAAGCAGCTTCCCAACATGTGGATGCTTCGTGTAGTACGGATTCGCATTGCCTGGTCAGACTGTCAGCTGGAGCCCCTCGTGCGGCCACGGGACGACTCACTGAACGGGTTGAACTGCGTAACATGAATGCTCCTTGCCTTGTGCCAGTCGTTGAAGCTGGGCTGTGCCAGGTATGGATGGCACTCCAGCTGATGGACGGCAGGCACCACATTGCCATGCTCGAGCAAGCGTTCCATCTCGTTCTGCGAAAAGTTGCTGACACCTAATGCTCTTGCTTTGCCCTTGCCATACACTGCTTCCATACCGTGCCAGTCTCGACATAGTTAGTATCTCCTTTGATCACGGCACCGCTGCTGTCTTTAGGAAACAAGTCGTCTCCCGATTGGAGGGCCGCAGGCCAATGCCTAGTGAGATACATGTCAGAAGAAGACAAGTCCTCGTCGCTCGGCCGATATCGACTCACATGAGCCACAAGTCCACATAATCAGTCCCAAGAGCATTCAAAGATGCATCGATTGCGGACTCGACATCAGCCGGATCGTGTTTGTTGCTCCACAGCTTTGTCACCAGGAATATGTCTTCGCGCGGAACGCCGCTGGCTCGAATTCCTGTGCCCACGGCCTGTTCGGTGCCGTACATGCTGGCAGTGTCGACGTGCCGGTATCCTAGTCTCAGGGCTGTTTCCACTGCTTTTGCGTGCCCCTCAACATCCTGCCAGGTTCCAAATCCGATCGCAGCTGCAGTGGAAGAGAGCAGGTTAGCACTCAGGTTCTGATCAAGAGTTGGTAGGCTCGCATACGGATGAATGCTCCTGTGTTGAGTTCGAAATGTGTTCCAGCCATGTGTTTCGTTAACGATAGATGGCGAGGCAACGGCTGGGAAAAATTCGAAGCTCAGTTGACCAGAGAATCGAGGATGCCATCATGTATGGGTTCCATTTCTGCAACAACACTGTAACAGGGTCCCAAATTCATGATTAACAATCGTAAAAGCTTCTTCAACTTTAGACAAGAGGTTTGCGACTCTGAACGGAAGGTGGTGTTCAGCCATGACTAACGTTCATCAACGCTCCCATTTTGACCGATCACAGCCTGATCTTGGCGGCGGAAACATTCGACCGCCACGAGCCAAACCGAATGCAGTAGAGTCCACGACGTGCATCTGCAGCCTCTCGGCGCTTTGTCATGTTTAGGGCATCCATGTTTTGTGATGCGGCTGAGCGGCTCTTTCAGCCAGCACGTGGCTAGCACATCTGCCTTACCGTGCATGACATCCGGAATCTGCTTGATCTTGGTTTTAGTTCATGGACCGATGCCCTGAAACGACCCAGCGTGAACGAACCAGCGTTAAAAAACCCGATGCTCATTGCAATTTGTCCAGGCAACTCCGCGGAGCCATCATCAAGATCGAATGTACATCACCGATAACGACGTCGCTGAATCATGGGAGAATCTACATATTTAAAGTGGTGGCCTTCCGGCAAGACCAAGCCTTGAAATCTCTCAATATCCGCTGCCATGTCTCCTGCATCGCTACTGGTCTTCAGCGCATCGCTCCTACTAGGACTTCTCCCTGGAGCGTTAGCCACCACTCAAAACAACCTCACCGTCACTGCAGAACCAACCAAAGTGCAGCCTTATGTCATTCCATATCTCAACGGCTTCGGCGTTCAGACATTCGGCTATGTCGTCAGGTTCCTGGCCACGAATGTCTCAACAGCAGGAGCGATATCCATGGTGCTGATCAATGGGCCCAAAGAGTCGGCAGTGCCAGTCCACTACCACTCACGCTACCATGAGGTGTTCTTCGTAGCCAAGGGAGCGGTAAACCTGTTTGTCCAGAACGAGACTAGGAGATTGGGGCCTATGGACATTGGAAGCGTACCGCCAGGCTTCAACCACTCGTTCGAGCTTCTCGAGCCGGATACTGAGATCGTTGGTGCTGTCACGCCGGGAGGTTTCAGCTTCTATCAACAAGTCGGCGAACCGTATGCACCAGCAGTTCTGGCACCGTTTCCAGCCGCCGACGCATTACCCGACGCAAACCTGTCAAGAGTTCTCGCCGCAACGGGACTTTACTACGACTACAATCCCACCGACTATAAGCTGAACTACAACATGATCAACGGCACCACCAACGGCAGCCAGCCTTGGCACAACGGCAACAACACCCTTCCAGGATCCCCCACACCGTACTTCGTCGCTGGCGGCTGGGGACCCAAATACCTCCATCCCAAGCTTGGCCGAGTAACACACCTCTACACGACCGGCGCTGAGTCCAACAACGTCATGACGATCTCCACAATCACCATGCGCGCAGCCCGACAAAACGAAACATCCTTTTCATGGCGCAGCGATGTGGCGTTCCAGCTCTTCCGTGTTCTTGAAGGCCAACTGTACATCCGAATGCAGAACCAGACAGCGACGCTGCAGACCGGTGACACTGCGATGGTGCCGAGGGGTGTGGAGTTTGGATTTTGGAGTGAGGTTGCTTTGACGAAAGTACATACTGTTGCTGCTGTTCAGCCTGGTCTGAGCCCGAATTCGAGTGTGTTTGGGGTGGCTCATGATTTTCTTGCTGATAGCAAGCCTTGGGATTATGCTGTCTTTCCCGACTACTACTGATCTTGGTGCTCGTGCTGCTAGCGTGTGCTGGGATGATGACAACTTCATCATGCCATTCTCGCTTTGCCCGTTTGGCTGTCTCTTGACATTCGCGAGCTCTCAGATGGGCCATAGAATACAATATGTCTACCTCTCCCTCAGACCTCTACTTCGATAATCCCCGACACATCCCCAGGCGAAGGAAAGAATCGCACATATCGCAAAGAAACCGACTCAAACAGGGAACGCCATTGGGCTTCTGTGCGCTCCATGCTAGAAAAATGTGTCATCATAACCAGATCTAGGCAGCCACCCAATGCTCCACCCTTCACAGCCCGTGCAGGCAACACATTCTCCCTGATCAAGAGCTTGCTGTATCGCGGCGTCATGGCGTCTCTGATATGTCGAAGGATCGTACGGCCTTCGGCGTCTGGCCAATCGTGCAACACAGAGCACATGAAGTAGACTTTCGCACCATGCATTTCAGGCGGCTGCGGCTGGAAGAAATCGTGGGCCAGTGCTTGTATGGGCGACTTGACATTGCGTTGCGTGCTCTCAATTACGGCTGGTAGATCCTGCACGATGATTTTGTGCTGAGCAGTCGCCGAACTTGCTTCCACGAGCGCCTTCATCTCATTGCCTGTTCCACCGCCCACATCGACAGCCAGTGGTCTCGTGTCATCGACTGCTTACATCACGCGGTTCAGTGGATAGTACGACGGCCAGGGCACAGCCGGAATGAGTGTCCCAAGCCATTCGTAGAAAGAAGACTGCTCAGCCGGGCGCTCAGATAGGTAGTACCAGAATTCCATATGCATCCAGTCGCGATCGGGAGAATGAGTATTGTCCACGGGGTTGCGGTACCCCTATTGACGAAGATAGCCAGGCAGCACCGCGAGACCGTGAATTTCAATGTCATAGAAGAAGTTGATGCCGTTGATCAAGCCGTCCGGGTCCGCCAATGCTCGCGCCCACTCTGTTTCTATCCATGCGTCCTCGTCGCCTAGTTGCTCAATCACACCACCAACAGTCAGTTGGCGAAGAATGCGAAGGAGAAGCGCAGCTTCGCAGTTGACTTTCTCGGCGAGCTGGGCGTGAGTCTGCGGCATTTTGCTGAGACGTTGGAGTAGACTAAGATCAGCGGCGATGCGGATTGCGCTCATGATCACGTTCTGCGTCCAGACGACCCGGACAGTGCTCTCCCATGGCTTCTCCAGCCTTCGCACGAGGGCTTCGGCTTTCCGAAGGGCATCGAGTCGAGAATCATCGTCAGCAAATGATGACTTGTCGATGTTGTCAATGTTGGCGAGCAGATCCGATGTCATATCTTTGTTAGCCATGATCACAGAATGTGGTGAATCAAGATCCGCAGGGCTGAGGACCGGCAAGGCAGCTGTTGTATCCACACAGCAGAGGTCACTGTCGGCTTCGAACACTCCATGTCAGCGATGGACTCCTTCCGTAAACGATTTTAGAGCCTCGTTCATGATCTTGCTGAGTCGTCTTAAGCGAAAAAGCCAAAGCGGAGCTGATCATATGGACGTGTCTGGAATGTCAGCCGCGAGAATGATTTTGTAAGCTCGGAATCATTCCCCAAAGCCCTTCGGCCTTTTCTGTCAAGACTACAGCTGCAGAGTGCACTTTCGCAGACCTTCTTCGCTGGAGATTGTACCTATGCTCTTGTTTTCGCCCCGAATCACGACCGTCAGCCATTTCAAGGCGACGTTGTGGTAATGGTATGAATTCGACCTCCCATAGTCTACACCGCCGTTGGCCATGAAGTCAATCCGCACCTCAGGCCCCCGATATTCCATTGAAACCGCCGACAGACAAGATCTACTCTGGAGCAGTGAAGCTCAACAGTGGTCGAGCAACATCACCCTCGAATCTACAGAAGACATCGCCCGCAATCAAATTGTCGAGACTTGGCTGGACGTCGGCGAGGCACACAATCAACGGAATTTCTCTCGGTAGTCATATCCATGGAACACCGTCTTCGCGGAAGACTTCTCTTGCGACGTCTCACATACCGATAAACGTCAGTTCACCCTGAGGGAGTATCTCGCATCACGAGAGGCGATGTACGGTCAGAACAAAGACCTGAGAGTCCAGCTCATCAACCTGACGACACAGGTCGATACTGCACGGGGGACTGCTGATGTGTTCTCGGAGCAGAGGGTTACTGGATGGGCAGGCGGTATTGCAAAAGTGTCCTTGGTTGTTGGGACAATGAGGAGAGCAGCAGAGCAGGGAAGATGGCTTGTATCCGGATGGAAGATTATGCAGGGAATGGAGCTTCCTATTGCGAGGCTACGGTCCGATCAGAATGAACTGATAGCCTGACTCTAGTTGAGAGCCAACCCCTCTGTCGTGGCCGGCCACGCCCCCAATCGGATTGGTGCCCCCATTCCGCCCCCAGCTCATTTGTCATCAGATAGAGCTCCGAGCCAGCTATACATACCACCGGCATTCGCATGGGATGACTCAGTCGCCTCAATACTGAAGCAAAAGCATTGAACCATTCGCACAGCTCACCTTATTTCCATGAGATATCAGCCGTAAAGATGCCTCAATTCAATGCTTTCGCCCTTGATGACTTTGGTGAGTTGACTGATGAAGCTGTGAGGAGCTCTTGCTGATAGATTACAGTATTCGAGTGGGGTGTGAGTGGTCACTTCAACATCCATTCAGACTGCACTGACAAAGGCAGCCGAAAGTCACTACAGGACTATGGGACTCTTGCGTTGAGCCGTTCGCCCTCTCTGAGCTCCAGGCGCTTGATCCAGAGACCTCAGTCCTCTCACAAGAGACACAGCTACGATATGGCTTCAGATGGGGTCTGCCAAAGCTCAGAGACAGCGTCAGAGGGTTGTATAACTTTCCAGACCTGACTGCCGACGACATCGTGATCACCTCTGGATGCATCTCGGCAAACTACCTGCTGCTGGACACCATAGTCAATACTGGCGACCACGTAATCGTACAGCACCCAACGTATGGACAGCTCATCGAGGTGCCACGCCGTGCTGGAGCCCAAGTCTCACTCTGGAAATGGCAGTGGAAGATGGAGGGAGGAGAAGCGTCTTGGTCCATGGATTTTGATCAGCTTGAGAAGATGATCCAGCCAAATACGACTTTGATCGTGCTGAGCAGTCCCAGCAATCCAACTGGATCTGTCCTCAGTAGAGAAGACCTGCAGCGCATAGTGGACATGGCCAGAGCTAGGGACCTCATTGTGATGTGCGATGAGGTTTTCCGCTTCATGCATCATGGTCCAGATGCAGAAGCTCCGCCATCTCTACTCGAGCTTGGATATGAGAAGAGCATTGTCACTGGCAGTCTCTCCAAAGGGTTCGCTCTGCCAGGAATCCGCCTCGGATGGATTGCTACTCATCCTTCTCTTCGGCAAACCATCCTATACTCTGCCCAACACTCGAGAGACTATACGACCATCGCCGTCAGTCAGGTCGATCAACAAGTAGCCATGTTCGCACTTTCGCCCAAGGTTAGACCGCAAATCCTGAATCGCACTCGAGAGATCACGCAGAGAAACATCCAAATGCTAGATAAATGGGTCAATGAGAATGCATGGGTAACATATGCCAAACCGATCGGAGGTGGAACAGCAGTCCTACGCATCACCGGTGATGATGGAAAACCAATTGATGATCTCGCATTTGCAGTGGCTCTGGCGAAGGAAGAGAAAGTGTGCGTTCCACCAGCTGGTTTCTGTTTCGGCCATGAAGCGGATGGCTCTGGGACTACCGATCTGAAAGGCTTCCTGAGGTGTGGTATTGTGATGGGAGGAGATACTCTTGAGCGAGGACTTGCTGCTATTAAGAGGTTGAGGCAGAGATAGTCATGAGCTCGGTCTTGACATGTTTCTTCAACCAGTTTTTATCCCTTTCCGAGAGCCAGGCTAAACCATTTGGAACTTCCCCGCCGATTGCTTTCATCCGAAACCAAAAGATTCTCTACCCAGCATCGGCTTGCGGTGCAAAGCCAGCAGAAGTATGCTCCTTCCACCAAACCCACTTCTCCCTGCCATCGGCCCCCTTCTCCAACCTCCAATAGAAGATATTCATCCTCTCCCTCAACACTCCTCTGGCATCGTTGTGCACAACAAGCCCAACCCACACCGTCGCGGAGCGCAAATGCCAATCAATATGCACCTCCGTGCTTTTGACATCGGCGAAGACGTCCGGGCTCAAATTCTTGAAGTACATGTCGCGGAGACGCATCATGTCTGAAGCGTTGACTTTGAGTATCGAGCCATCGTCCTCGGTGTTCTCGTATGAGTAGTCTGGAGATGCGTAGCGACTGACGGGTGTGAGCAAGTCGCGGGTGTTGATGCTGTTGACGATTTCCAGTGTCCAATGTTTGAGGTCGTCTTTGGTTGCTGTGGCCATTGAAATGTCTCCGGACTCATGACGAGTTTGGCAGCTTCCAGCCGCAGCTGGGGAATTGCTCTTCCTTATATACATGCGTGCTCGAAATGCCGAAGCTTACTGATTGCTAGCTCTGTCAAGGCCCCTCAGCTCCAGAATTTAGACATGGACTGTCCGTTCGGTGGCCCGTCTCACTCCTTCCTCGTAAGGTGTTACGTCTGCAACGACTCTGAATGCCATTGCTCTTTCCGTATCGGTAGGACAGCGTCCTGGGCATGTTTTAGATGCACTTTGCACTGTGTGATTCTTAGGCGTGGCACAGCAAGGACCTTGCCGGTCTCGTTAGCAAGTTCTTGGCCATGACGAAGACGTGCCGTTACAATCAGGCTTCATATTGAATGTTGCTGGCTATGGTGGAAAGAAATCAGATAAGCAACGCAGAGTACGCTGCTCTCCAAGCTCCGTATTTATTGGATATACTCACACACATGCGGCTGTTGACAGATCCGGTCGGCCAGGCTCTGTAATAGGCAAACCCGTTGTGAGTTGGGTTTGTCCACTCTTCGGGATTGGCATCGGCCTCGTTGCGTAACCCTTGGCCGTTGGTCGATATGCTGACGATATCTTACATTGCAGTGCATCATTGCATCAACTCTCAGGCGCGATCGCGTCGTTCTGTTGCTGCGCCTTTCGACGGCAGTAGCAATGAGATTTTACGCTGTATCTGGCTGCGGGACAGATAGCGTCCACCACACCTGCTCGAATACTCGACGACAGACCAACCAAGGCTGTGACGATAGTGACAATGTCTGGGAATCAGCTTGTCTCAGGGGACATTGGTGCAGGAAGAATTTGCGTCCCGGTAATGTTTCGAACATCTCACCATTTGCAGGTATTCGTGTTACAGAGCGTCATGCACGAGCCTCGCGAAGATGCAAGCTGCGGAGCGGTTTGGAATTTTGGGTACAAAGTCAAATTTTGTCCATCCGGGTGTTATGATTCTGAAGGAGCGAGTTGGGCTCAGCGAGATCAGAAGTTCGTATGAGATTTAGTTCTTACTGCTCGTGTAACAGATGACAGGAGCAAGAATCAAAGTTGGCGCCGTCTTGGACCTTTTGCCACAGCAAAAGGTAGACCCTGCATGCATTACAGCGCTATAATGTTGGCTTACGCTCAAATGGAAGCTCATGCTCGACTTGACGTCATCGTTTGAGTGGCTCCTAGATGCAGATATGTCATCACGAAATCAAGAAATGGAGCAAGAGCGAGATGCGGAGGAGTATCGCTACGCTTCGCACTCGGCTGCGGACTGGCGGTTGAGACCAAATTCGGGCACAAAACCAACAGTCTGCATCTCCTCGACCTTCGTCGTTGCTACATGTGGCGCCCCGTGTCAGAGTTCGTCATTTGCCTTTGTCGCCGCGGAAGAATCGATCAAGATCAGTCGGACTAATTTGTCGTTCCATGGACAGCTGGTCGAGGGATGAGCAGCTCCTCTGCATCAGAGTAGTCTATATATGTCGAATAGATTTCTTCGGTCGTTGAGACCTTTCATCCACATTCATCCATACTTTTTCGGATATCATCAGCCTCTCCAAGTCATTTCATAACTCCAACTTCACATCATGCTGTTCCCAAAGCTACTTCTAGCAGTCCTTAGCTCTGTTGCAGCTGTGCTCGCCCAGGACTGCGCTGGGACCGTCGGGACCTGCGATCCAAGCGACCCGCAGATCTGCCAGGGTGGTGGACAGAACTATACCTGTACCTATGTACGAACATATCGCTGGCATGCTCAATCGATCTCTACACATGCTAATCCTAATTGTGTATCATAGGGGTCTTGCCTTTCGAACGTACGTGAGGCTGCTATGCTGTACTCTGGACTATGCAGGCTAATTGTACAACTCCTTGCAGTGTTGCTATGGCGTGGACACGCCGACGGGTGGAATCGATTGCCACTAGCGAAGCACGAGATTTGTGGAACGATTCTTGCAGCAGGAGAACATATGGGCGCTGAATGGAATAGGAGTGGCATATACATCTGCACATCATGTTCCTAGATTCTCAAGGAAATTTGTCCTCTCAACGGGACCATAACCTCGAAATCATCTACATATTGCTCTCTCTCGTGATGCCGCCCGAGGTGCCTTTGTTGTGTAAGGGAGAGTTACAGGAGTCGCGGTGTGGCCAAGATGCAAGGGGTCTTAATACACCCATCCGAATCAGCTCTCGAACAAGTGAACAGTATTTTCGTATTTCCGCGCGCTTATCTTCCCAAGGGAAAGCTGGAATTATGCAACAAGTTATACCAATGCTCTACTTCGACCGGAAAGACGATTTCGGGGTCGAGTGCCCTCATCGGACTAGGAAGTGCCGCCTGGAATCAGATTCAGGCTAAAACCTGTTCGCAATCCTTGCAGGGTGATTTTCAGCCCTCCGATGGGTGTCGCTACAGGGATCTATAGTGGAAAGCGACTTTCGTCATGCTGCTGTCGAAGAGATGAACTGATTTAAGGCTGTGTCCCGCCGCCCCATTCATGGGCTACAAGCTATAAAGGAGGAACAGACCCCCTGAAGCCTTTTTGTGTATAGTGAATTCGTGGCTGGTATAGGCTGATGACAGCGAACAATCAAGCCCGTAAGCGGAGATATCATTCTAAAATCAAGTACGGTTCCGCGATGCAAAGAACGCAGGGAGGACGCTCAGCAGAATCTGCTAACTTCCTGCCCATATGTCTCCGGAGCGACCATTGCAATCGACAAGATTACCAGACGTGACTGACGGTGATGGTGCATGCTAGACTAAGTCGCCATTCCTCACGATACACGATACCTCATCAGATGTTGCGGTATATCGCCCGCTGGGATATTGTGTCCTCGCTCTTGAGCAAGCCGATAGAGTTCGTCCGTCACGTCTTGCGGCACGTCGTGGTTGATGCTGAAGCTCATGCCACCTAGGTGAATCAGGTCAGGGAGGACGTTGTTTGATAGCCTTGTCTAGTGATCATGACCGTCAGCATTGCTCTAGCGACCAAGATCCAAGACTGTACAAACCCCGACAGAGCCTCGCAGTATGATTGCAACAAACTCTGGCACATCGTTCATGTCGGCGCATCGTTCCGCGCCAGCCTGTCTCATAAGTCTTGCGTCGGCACAGAGCGCATATGTTCGAAAGTCGTACTGCGCGTCACGAAAGACCTGGATTTGGCTTTCAGTCGGGTTGCGGAGGATGTAGCCGCCAGGGAGGTTGCTCTGGTCGAATCCGAACATCAAGGGAGGGATGCCGTCTGGCGCAACAGTGGATCGTACGAAGTTTTGAGCAGGAAGACATTCGGTGATTCGATCGTAGAAGCGTGCTCCAGCACGTTGCATGAGGGTCGGGTCCGCGAAGTATGCTTGCTCTTGGTAGGGGAAGTTCGCGTTGCGGAAGATTTGGAGCTGGGCACATGTCGGTTTCTCTATAACCCAAATACCAGAACCCTGGGCACGAGTGCCTGCCCATCCCAGCATCACCTCTGGATCAAGGTTGGTGGAGGTCATGGTGTGTCAGGTCAGGGTTTGTCAGATCAGGTGAGGGACAAAAAGGGGCACAGGGGGAACGTCAGCCATGACCGAGCTATATGTAGACCGCAGAAGCAGATTGGAACCTAGAGCCCCAGTGGCCCCGCATGGTCGTCATTGTGCATCACAGAACTATTGTACACGTCTGAGATGTGGACCGATTCGCAGGCATGATCTTGGGAAAAAGGTACATGGTAGCGTCAATCGCCCCGTGTATTGCCATCTCCTTGATTCAAAGAGCAACGCATGTAGATACAAAGTAGACATTCTCAGCCTCTGAAAAATTGCTCGAAGGCTCAGGAAAAGGCTACAAGGACATCGAAAACGGCTCCATCTCCCAGCTTTACAATGCTCTTGCATCCCGCTGCCCCAAATCGTGGCCCGTATTCGCTCCCTTTTGCGTTCGATTCATTCCCTTGACCACTTCACTCCCTCGACTGCGGAAACGCCTCAGTGCCTTTCATATCGCAACAACCGATCTGGTAGTCGGCCTTGAAGATAGGGATCCTCCTGACGAAGTTGGACTAAAGCCAGTGAGTCGTTGCGCGGTACATCGTGGAAAATGTCAAAGCTGCGGCCATTTGGAAAGTGTATTATGTCAGGATCGACGGGGTTGCAGTCCAGATCTCGCTTTGACACCGCCATGATCCAGTTTGCCCCGACAAGTGCATTGTCGCAGGAAAGGCAGAGATTCGTTCCAAACCCAGCATTGCACGAGTTGGTGTCAGTGCAGCCATTCGCGCCCATTCTGTTTGTGGGAAATACGATCCCCTGGGCGGCCGGTAGAGGGAGGCCATTGTACAGCGCGCCTGCGAATGTACCGTTCGCGCCATTGGTGCAACACGATCCCTCCGCGATGTTGGAACAGGTGAGCACCTTGTATTGCACGCACGATGTGTCAGACCACAGAGATATGGTGACCGATTGAACCCCAAGGGTCAGCGCCAAAAGCGCGCTGGCGATTTTGAACATGATGGACGAGCTTGCTTCTCCAAGACTCTGGGAAGCGCTACTCGACCGGCTACTTAAACACTCTTGTCGTAATGATAATTTGGTTTAGTGCCTAAACCGAAATCAACTTGGTCGATTGCGAGTTTCGGTGGGTTTGGAGCTTTTGTAACCGCAAAAGCTCTTCCGGTAGAGCTCATCGTACAGGGCGGTGACTAAAATGTGCACCCATTCGGTCTAAGTCTATCAATGGTGTGAGACCCATCGCACTCATACTGCTCAGAGAGCCGTTATAATAAGTGTGGAGATGCAGGAGCAGATGCAGAATATCTCTTTCGATCAATCGCGGCGCCTAGTCGCTGTAACCACAGGGCCGCAAACATACGCTCAGGACAGCGCTTTCTGGGGCTTGTACGCTAGACAAGATAGCTTAATTCACCGAGACAGTTTCAACAGGTCTCCGTTGTGGCCCACAGTTTGGATGTGAAAGACAACCACCAAGTTGAGTCCTCGTCTGGTGGGTGCATCACGGCTGCCTACTCAACTTCTGTCGGACTTGCCTTGCGCACTCGCGCTATGCATCACATGTGTGAAGATTATCGGGCCTTGCCTCTCGCGTAGGACTGTCGTGAAGAGTGCATCGTTAAGGAGTTTCATGGCTGTGGCATCAGGCTGCCCCTTTCGGTTCCCTGACCCACAAGCTCTTGTCGCTGCAAAAGGTACCTGCAAGCCAGCACTAGCGTCGCACTAGCACCCAGCTTTGGAATTGGGATAGAAACATATTCAATCAATCCCCCTCAATTGCATTTCTCCTTGCAAACACCGCTGACCTCCAAAATCGGACGATCAGATCTCGACCAAGATGATCCAAAAGATATCACTCCTCTCGCTGCTTGCCATGGCAGTCCTCGCGACTGCCCTACCCCAAGGCAGCACGGATCCGATGTACTCTGGGGTGAGCACCATACCGAGAGTCCCTTCGGGCAGGCAGGCCAACAGCTGACGGCGGCACTGTAGGCTTGTAGCGGCAACACGTGCTATTATGCCTTCAACGGCGGTCGCGCCGACTGCCTTTGCACTACAACTGTAAGTGACGTCAAGTTAGCGCACGATTGTGCGGAACAGTAGATGAAATACTGACTGAAAAAAGTGTACGATGCAAAACGGCCCATGCTATTACCAACCTCTGAACAGCGGCTATTGCTATTGTGGATAGTTGCAATTTTTGTCTTTGTATTTAGCCTCGCACGCTCAGAATCCCTGTGCAGAAAATACCACCTCGGTCTGAGTCTTTTCAATCCTCATATGCGTATCATGACTTGAAAATTTCATCGTCGGACCGAGGACAGCAGACGCTACAAATGTGCCCATATCCGAACCCCAAAAGCGCTGCTAGCAACTATTTTCAAACGCAGCTGCGTAGCGTCCTCATCTGCCCATATGATGAGCTCCATGGGAGGATTGACGAATAAAAGACGTTTATGTGCCTACGGACCAGCAGAGTAATGAAGTTGAGGTAAGACTGTACGGATTGCACGGTGGTCGAATACATAGAGGACAACCCATCACACCTGCGGCCATTCGAACTCGAGTCCAAAAGATGGAGCCATGAGCGAACTTTCATCGAATAGAGGATGACTGTCGAGCGAGACTGGCAAATCGTCTGGCACGTTAAGTGGAGGTGGTTCAGGGAAACTGACGCCTTCGTCGAATGCTGCGTACATTGTGTTGACACTTGACCCTTTCGCTTTGTCTTCTGGAAATGAGATTAGTAGTAATAAAGCATACCGACTTGCAGAGCTTACGATGATTCTCAGGTTTCACAAATTTGGCAGAGTAGCGACTTTGGCATGCTTCCCACCAAGGTCCATACTCCCCAGCCAACAGCCTAATCGGCGCAAATGCCTCGGATCCGTCTCTCAGGCTCGGTATCAAGTTCAAAAGGCTGTCGTACCGGATCCGGTATATTCGTGCCAGCTCGAACACCAAAAGGAGAGATAAAAATGCGCTGAAACCGTGCTGTCGTCCGATCCTTTCTACTACATTGAGCTTCGTGCCAAGCCGAAGTCCCGTGGCCACCTTCCCTTCCTCTGCTCTGGAAATGCCAAGTTCGTCGTAGAAAGCCTTGGTGTTCTTCTTGATTCTCTGCACGGCCGGCGAGACACCTTCCAGCAAACTCGAAAGCAGCGAATCTTCCTTTGCGATCCAGCCGTTCCTACGTTCGAAATCTCGGAACTCTGCGGCAAATGACATACAAGAGCAGAGTAAGAGAAGCCTTTCGCTTAGTTCGAGCTCTCGAAATCGACGATGCTGGTTCAGGGACGAGATGTAGCTCAGATGGAGAAGGCATACGTCCTTGTCGAACCAGCCAAAGGTCGAGCAAGATTTGAGTTGCTCGAAACGCGCTTGAGAGGAGCAGAAATGTGTCCATGCCTGGTGAAAGATCTGATGGATTTCTGTATTTGAAGCGTGGGTAAGACATATAGGCGCCGCCAGTTCAGGTAGGTCCTGGATCGTGGTCTTAATGGGGGATGTCCGCCTCGATGCGGCTCCAAAAGGACTCTCCGATAAGGACGTGGAATCGGCAGCCTCGTTGTTCAGCTTTGCATCGAGAACTCCGAATATGTGGCTCAAGGTCCGAATTTCCCCCTTGAACGGCTCTAGCACCTCCCGTGACCTGCCTGATAAAGCAGTCGAAATCTTCACAAGCCTGCTAAGCAGGACTTGCCCTTTGTCGTCAGACATATTAGGCGGGCAGTAGCTGGGATTTGGAGACCCTCTTGACATTGTACAAGAGTGTGCATTGCACCCGGCAATGCTTCAGGAGAGTCGTCACGCATGTTTCGTCCCTGAGTTTAAGTAGTCACTCAACAGCACAAGGAAGCCAAAGCAGCCCCGACGCTGTGGAAAACCGGCACTTGTGTCGAACTCTCAGACTCCCGGCATCTCCACCTGTTGGCTTGGGTGAGGCGGGGAACCGGACCTGTGTCACTGTCGTGTTGCAAGCCGTGTTGGCCAGTCTGTATGCAGTTAGGTAGGTAGGTCTCGAAGTCGATCTGCCCTTGCCATAAGCAAATAGCGGGGATGTGTAAGTATTGCGGGAATCGGCCAGGAGTCTGGAACTCCACACTAGTCTCGCCCTCTACTCCGAACTACCAACAAATTTCAGCGGTTCAGTGAGTTCAAAAATACGCACACACAACTCAAACTTGTCCAGGTTCCTGCCCTCAGTCTCCACTCTTTCTCGAGCGTTTTCTCAGACCAGTAGACTCCCAACAGCAGTAGTGCGTTCCTCCTGTATTTTCGATGTTCCAACAACCATTGACGGCGACCTGCATCGATGTTGAGTACCACTTTCCTTTTAAGCTCGGCGACTTCCAACAGAGCGAAGAGCAAGATCCTCCAATGGCGCGAACAGATCTGGTACCGTCCTCGCCAGGTCTTGATGATAAAGACTCTGATTCTTGAAATGGCAATAATTTCTTGCGAGACTTCGTCCGAAACGTTCTCGAATATGCGGAAGTACCGCCCATCAATTTCCAAATGTGTCAGAGCGGTCATGTTGCAGGGTTGCTTTAATACCTCACGCTTCGTCGAGTTCGAGGGTTCCGGCCTCAGCCATTCCGAGCCACTGAAAATCCATGTAGACAGAAGTTTCCCCGTAGTGGGCTTGGGAGCTGGTTTCGTTGCGGTCCTACTTTGTCTGGTCGTTGTAGGTGATACATGCTCTCGGGTCAATAACAGATGGCATTTGACTGAGAGGAGTATTCTGGCAAATCGTACCACGTTGTGGTATGCCCTCTGTTCCGAGTAGGTTGAACAAAGCTTCAGCGACAAGTGAGTTCGTGTCTGCACCTGGTATGTAGCAACAATCTCCGCCATCTATACCCTGGCAAAGCTGACCATAGTGTCACAGTCTCTGCAGCCGACTGGGGGCTCGTAAAGTTAAATATTCACTGCACGCGCCAGCATCGCGGTCCCCAGTAGAAGAAGTCATACGCAGGTAGAGGAGAAGGCCGTGGCGCCTCACGACAGATCTTCAAAATAAAGTAGATTGGAAATGATGGAAATTACGGTAAAATGATGCAAGTCCGCTTTCAACTTACATTCTCTTGTGAACTGCCGCCCTGAGCTTTTGTGTCTTCAAAAGCTCCCGAACTACGAGTTTCAGAGAGGCAGAATTGGCATTACTGTGTTCAACGTTACATTTCTTCGGCTTCAAATAGCACTTTGAAGCTGGCTGGCCCCCCAGCTCGTCAACGCAACAAAGGCGGATGTTCTTACGACGATTGCTGCATAAAGCTTCTGTCTTGGCTATCACACTGCGTAGTACTTCGAAACATTCGCAGCCGTGAGCTACTGCCGCAACAAGTGTCTGGGATCTTGGTGGGCATGCTTTTGAGCCTGTGAGGAGCGTCTTCCGCGCACCGTTGCGAAGGCGGCCTCCTCGCTGCTGATGAACCAGACTTGCGAAGTCAATATAGGCTGATGTTCGTGCATTCTCACGAACGTGTTCTGCTCGCAGCATCTGATTCACCGGTCCCCCTGAGTTGGAGCTGCCCATTGGCACGAGTCGGGGCACACCTGGACATTAGTCTGCGCCAAAGTAAGCGCTAGTGTTTTCCATTCATGTCCAAAGAATTCTTGTCTCCTAATGCACACTTGAGGCACTTGCTAGGGGCAATGCAGCAGCTCAGCAGGGCATCTCAGGCTTCATCGAAATGTGCTGACAAGACTACATCTTAGAGCACTGGTGCATATTCTTTTGAACAAGCTTCTCCTTCTTGGGATAGCCTGTTATCATGTTCGTGGAGTATGATGACGCATACAGCTTACTCATTTATGCCGACAATTTGAAATGCATGCTCTCACGTAACTACAACTTCCTTAGGGTTCTTGGGACGTAAGAAGAACAGCCTTTTTCTTCCGAAATCAGAACTCGCCTAACAAATCGTTCATTGGATAGCTTCTAGCTTTCAATTGAGCAAGACGGGTCCTCTATGCGTAACATTATCTGCTAGTCTGCATTTACGCCTGGCTTACAGGGCCCGCAAAGGAGTAAAGAGCTTTTGCAGACACAAAAGCTTCTCGCATCGTCGCGGTAGATGTGGCATTGCTCTGATATAATAGTAAGCTCAAGTTTCCTCCGATGTTGTTTTTGTATAGTCACGAACTTTCCCTTCAAAACCATTAGCGAGATGCCATCCCTTGCGTTGAACGCTCTTTCATTGCTGCTGGGCTCCGGTCTCCTAGCTAGCGTAGGAGCCGTCACTATTACGCTCTCCAACTTCGGAAATGGAGCGCTCTGTACCGGCCCGGTTTTGCTTACTTGTGCATCTATTGCACCCAATGCGTGCTGCGACGCAGGTGTAATTTTCGACGAGACCCTCTTCCAGGGTTTACCTCCGACTGGGATCGGTGAGTTGAGAAGGCTGAGCGACATACAGCTCATGTAACCTAACTTTCATTAGGCATCGTGTATAGCGGATCCGGTTGCACTGGTAAAGCAACTAACACGGGATATGGGTAAGTAGCGCTCGATCTGAGAGAAGTTTCGCAGTGACTGATAATTGCTAGGCTTAACTTATGCCTTTCACGCGGCGGCAAGGGCGCAAATTGGTACGTACCCCATCAATGGTCATGAGAACGGTGCGGAGCATGCTACGGCGGTAATTGCCAGCCATGCGAACTTGAGGAGCAGAACTTGAGTCTCAACTCTTCATCGTCGCGTGCTCCCGAGCCTTCAGCCCGGAAAGTCTCCCTGCCATAGGTCCTAATCTTCCTATAGGAACCAAGTGAGCAACTCGGCGAAGCGGGACGAGAAGAATTGCACTCGCGTGCTACCATCCACACTTAGTATCGGCAACCGGACGTTCAACATTTTCGGTGACGTGCCGCTGGAGGTGTCGGAAGATATGTTGAGCCTCTTCAACAATTCTAGAGGAATCGCGGAAGCACCAGAAGTACCGCCCCACTTCTTGCCGCACGAGCTTGTATAAGCAGAAGGAGTACCTCACAGGGAAGAATGCTTGCTTATGAAGGCACGAGGCGAGCTTACAACGGTTCAAAAAGCCGGTGACACTCGAAATAGGTGTTCTGGTATGCTTTGAGCATTAGCTGAAGAGAGTAGAGCGAAGGAAAAGTGGTCTAAATTAACTCCCGTTCTTTAACCTGCTCGAGATTTTGTTTTCTTCTTTTGCAGCAGTGTGTACATCAGTGGGCAGCAGTGAAGGAGAATAGAGCTTCTCTGCAGGGCTGTGAAGCTCAGCGCTCCAGGTTGGCAGGTCAGCTGCATGTGGAAGGTTGCGACTCTGCTCCAGCACCGTCCTTTCACATTCCCGCCGACGAGGGGAGAAGGCGACTGCTCGAAGCGGGAAGTTATCAATAGATGATCCCTTAACAATTTTTTCCGTACTTTTAAATCCTCTTTCCTAATCCGTCACCACAGTGCCATTAGTTACCAGATCCTCGTTCAATTGGTACACCAGAACATAGCTATCCAGGCCCATTACCAGTCGATCTCCAGCCAAAGCAAAGTTGGCCAAAGGCGTGGGGTCGTTGTAAATTGGATGAAACGCATGGTAGTTGAACATGCCCAGCACCTGCCCGTGCGGAGAACGTACGAGCACGCCATCGTTTTCGCTTGTCCACACCCTGCCCTTGGCGTCAATGTGCATTCCGTTGGCGATGCCCGTGCGTGTCAGAGCGAAGAGCCGGCCATTGACTGGCATGGCATCTGCTGTAAGGTCGAAGACGTAGACGGAGTTTGAGAGTGAGATGTTGCCGGCTTGCTGGGCCTGGGTGGAAGGATTCACGAATGGGGTGTTGGTCACGTAGAGCTTTTGACCGTCTGGCGACACTCGTATGCCGTTTGGCTTGAAAATATGATTCGAATCGATGACCGGCAAGAGTGTCTTTTCTGTCAGGCTGAATCTCCAGACGGCTGTATCGTAGGACTGAGATGGGACGCTGTGAAGACTCTTTTCAACGGGCGGAGTGGTCGCAAAGATGTAATCCTTGTTGCTGATTCGGGTCAGTGTGAGATCGTTACAGGTGTTTAAGCGCATTCCGAAATACGAGTTGAAAATAGGAGCCGACTTCAGAGTTTTGGGGTCGACGGCAACCACGGACACCAGATCATCGCTGTCGGCGAATTCTGAAATGTATACACGACCGTCGAAAGGCCATTAGTACTGGCCGTATGAGTAACGAATAGGTGGATCCGTCCTGATCTGCCTCGATGTTCTATTCGCAAGGCTGAAAGCGGTAATCGTTTGATTGAACGGATAGAAGAATCCGTCAAAGGAGAACCAGACCTCATCCAGATCCGGAATCCAAGCTCCGCCTTCAAAAGCTCCATCCGGGTCCCCGGGCGGCGTTAAAATTGTGCTCCACGATGGATTAGGGCCAATAATTGCATCAAATTCGTCCGAGTACGAGACGAAGCGGGCTCCATTCGCCCTTGTTAGCAATTCGTTGATAGTTTCGTCGCCAGTAGATGTAGAGTTGAGCCATCCGTACTCAATGGTGCTGTTGAAAGGATTGGGCAGGAAGTATTGCCATTCGGCAGGTACACGGACTGTGCTTGAGCTGTTGGTGCCGTTTCCTTGTGCCAGAGCGAAGCTGGCAGCGGAAAGGACCACAAGGCTGGGATGTAGATGCATTGAGCTCGTAGATGTCCCCCTTCTGCATCTCGAGAAAGCGCTTGCGAGCAGGCGAAAAGTTATCCTCTTTATGATCCGACAGTTGGGTGCACAAAGTCGTTCGTTGGAACGCCGAAAATCCCGAAGGCAGCGGGATGCCAATGACGGCTCTAGTAGATTTATACCGTACGGTCTAGATCCTCTCTGCTGTTTCGGTGCTCAACAAGTTCTTGCATCAAGACACTGTCACCGTGATCGATTTCACCGACGGCCTGAAACCTGCCAGCCCGGATGGAGCAACCACAATTGGGACAGAGCGGACCAGATCAGACATTCCAGTCAACGCCCTAAGCGAGCATTTGCTCACTCGCGAATACATCGAACGTCAGAAGCGGATCTTGTCGTTCTTGGAAAAGGATGATTTATTCAACAAAAAGACTCAGTACAGCCTTTCCCGCCCGGATCGCTATCGTCTGGGCCTCGCTCGAGCAAAGCGCGCAAAGCAGTTCGCCGTGAAGCACGGCTGGGATGAGGACGTCTATAAGATGGCTGAGTACTTGATTGATGATGTCTCGCCGTTGCACCTCCACCTGCACATGTTCATGAACACAATCCGTGAACAAGCTAGCGATGAGCAGAGAGCGTACTGGCTGCCCAAGATCGAATCTTGGGAGGTCATTGGGGCCTACGCACAGACAGAACTTGGCCACGGGTCCAACGTTCGCGGCATCGAGTGCGAGGCCCGATGGGATCCTTAGACGAAGGAATTCATCATGCACAGCCCGACATTGACTGCGAGTAAATGGTGGAACGGCACGCTGGGCAGGACGGCAAACCACGCCGTTGTCATGGCCCAGCTCAAGATCCCAGACCGCTCCAATGGCAAACTTCGATCTTTTGGTCTGCATCCCTTCATCATGCAGGTACGAGACTTCGTGACCCATCAGCCGCCAAAGACCATCATCGTAGGAGACATTGGGCCAAAAATGGGCTATGCTTCCATGGACAATGCGTACATGCTCTTCGACAACCACCGGTGAGAACAATCCATTGAGCTATCGAAGTTGGACCTGACGCTGATGTGGCACAATAGTATTCCTCATAGTGCCATGTTGTCACGATTCTCTCGACTTGACTTAGAAACCAACGAATACGTCAAACCTCCGCATCAGTACGTGGTCTACGGCTCACTCACAGCGGGACGGGTCAATATCATCTTGCAAGCTCGCATTGTCCTTGCTCGAGCGGTCACGGTCGCTGTGAGATATGTCTCTATTCGCCGTCAATTCGTCAACCGCGACACTCCTGAGGCCAAGCTTGAGACGGCTGTGCTGGATTACCCAACAGTTCAGATCCGCGTGCTCCCACTCTTGGCCACTTCCTTCGCGCTGCATTATACTGGCAAAGCGATGAAACAGCTGTTCGATCGCGTGAGGAGCAGCATTGAGCAGTCTGGCGACTTTGCGGAACTGGCAGATCTACACAGTACTTCTCTGGGGCTCAAGAGTTTGTGCACTACGTATGCCACTGATGGAATTGAGACATGTCGACGAGCAATGGGAGGCCATGGCTTTAGCGCTGCGAGTGGGCTCGTGCGACTTCGCAACGATTATGGGTCCAGGCCCACGGTGGAAGGCGACAACTGGATGATCACACAGCAAGTTGCACAATATCTCCTCAAGAAGATGAAGACTCTCGAGGTGGGCAGCGGTACTGCATCAACTACGATCGACATAACTCTGCAACGCTTTCTGCAGGCTTCAAACAAAACGCCGCATTTCCCAGTCTTGGACTATGATGAGGCTATCCTGGCGGCATTTGAATGGCGATCATCGTATCTGGTATCCAAGGCCTACCAAGCTCGCGAAGTGCGTGGAGAGGCGCACACTTCTCTCTTGGTGCAATTCTATCGCTTGTCGAATGCATATTCGCAATCGATTCTGGTCAACAACTTTCACGCTATCTTCACCAATACTGCCGGCGTTTCGGACAAGCCACCGCAAGGAGCAACAGAAGTACTTCATGACTTGTTCCGGCTCTACGCACTTTACACGATCGAGGCAGAAGCCAAAGAGTTCCTGCAGTCGGGAGCATTGTCAATGGACGTATTGGAGCTTCTGCCGGGAGCGATTCAAAGTCTGATGGATCGAATTCGGCCACATGCGGTCAGGCTTGTGGACTCCTGGGGCATTCCGGACTTTCTGCTGGATAGGTATGTAACTTTCTCAATCTTTACACGGCTAGAATGGCTGACACCTGCATCGTAGTGCTCTCGGACGTTATGACGGCAAGGTCTACGAAGACCTGTTCGACCGGGCACACCGACAAAACCCGCTCAATGATCATACCTTCAACAACAAGTGGTGGTCGGATGAGATAGAGCTGGGCTCTGGTGATGCAGGCAAAATCCTTGCAAAGTTGTAGAATAATCACACGGTTACCACCGAAAGCACCGAAACTCCTGTTTTTGACTTGAAGTTCCGAGGCGGGTATTTCAGATGTACATCATGTCGAACACTGACTCCTCAATCTGAACTCGAAGGTCAACGCTCTAGGCATGGCATCACAGGCAAGGGCAGTAAGACAGCCTGTGGACATCCGTCGTTTAGAGACGTACATCAGACAGCATGCAGCGTATATCAAGACACCGATTGAATTGAAACAAGCAAGTTCTGAGCTGTCTCACCGATTTCTCAGACTTCTGCTGACTGTCAGTCTCCCACGTAGTTCTGCTTTGGACAATCAAACCCAACATACCAGCTTACTGGCTCTGACGGGCAGCGATATGTCCTACGGAAACGACCTCCAGGGAAGATCATATCTGCTACAGCACATCGAATAGATAGAGAGTTCCGAGTCATCTCTGCACTAGCTAAGACAGATGTGCCAGTGCCAAGAGCATACCTCCTTTGTGAAGACGAGTCCATCGTGGGAACCAGTTTCTACATCATGGAGTTTCTGGATGGCCGAATCTTCGACGATGCCGATATCAAAGGCGTGGCGCCCGACGAAAGAAGGGAGATGTGGAAGTCTGCGGTCACGACATTGGCCAGGCTACATCGGGTCGACTACAAGACGGTCGGGCTACAAGGCTTCGGCAAAGAGGAATCATTCTACGACCGACAGATCGAGACCATCACGAGGATCTCCGCACGACAAGCAGCCACGATCAGTCAAGCACAGAGCATTCCTGCCAATGTCGGAGAGATACCACATTTCCATGAAACCATGAAGCTTTTCCGTGACAGATCTTGCCAACCCACCGATCGCGCCACCATCGTCCATGGCGATTTCAAGATCAACAATCTTGTCTTCCACAAGACCGAGCCTCGAGTCATTGGGATCCTAGACTGGGAAATGGCTACCGTCGGCCACCCCCTCTCCGATCTCACCAATCTGCTGACCCCCTACGTACCCACGACCGTCAACCTAGGACCAAACGGCTTCTCGCCTGCATTCGCTATTGGTGCCACCCCTGGCCTTCCTTCTCGCGAACAGAATCTCGAACTGTATCGTGAGATTGTGGTTGGGATGTCTCTCCCTCAGACCTTCACTGGGCGATTGCGTTTGGCATGTTGCGCCGGGCGTTTATTAGACAGGACATTGCGGCTAGGGCGGCGACTGGGCAGGCGAGTAGTGCACAAGCAGCCGAATATGGGAAGTTGATGGTGCCTCTGGGATTGCTGGCGCATGAGTTGATAGAAGCGAGGATGAACGAGTAAGGTAAAGGTCGCAATACAACACTGCGTGTAGATTTTGAAATTATGGATCATGGTCTTCAACCGGAAACTGCTGTTCATGTGTCTTCCTCGCCCTCTGACCACGACAAATTGCTTATATGGGCCTCCTGCTCAGACAAATTGACTATATCTCGTAGACCGCTGGCAGAACATATGTGCATAGCTTCTTTACGTCCCAGCTGCTCATGATCACCCTTGAGATGCGAAGACAGTGGCCTCAGGGTTTTAGTTGGGATAACGGCCAGCCAGTGAACGACGTCAGGCGGAAGGATCGCTGCCCAGTGCTCGATAGCGGTGGTGCTTGGGGAATAGCGACGTTTCGTCTTTGTTTTATGTATTGGTGGTATTATCGGGCTCGGTTGTTCATTCATGCCATCCCCTCTTGGCTCCTCCGTGACCACTGAATCGAACAACCCTTCATCCTGGAGCAGTGCGAGTGGGTCGATGGTAGATATGTCATCATTATCGTGCAATAGCCCAGAGCACACCACAGAGTCAGGTTTCGTATTGTCGCTCTGCACCGGCTCCACTACTGTTTCCCAGTCTAATCGCGGACGCTTGTATTTGCTCTCAGGAATACTGCATTCTAGACTGTCCAAGGTGCAGTTCGTGCAAGGCCATTGCTGTGTCACGTTGCACCGCACTTTGCGCTTGCGACAAGCTGTGCATGCCTGTGGAGAACGTTTTCTCGCTCTCGTGCCTCGCTCTTTGCGAGCGGGGGAAGCGGTGTCAGAGCTGATCGTTGATGGCGGTGAGACCGGTTGGATGGTGTCAGATCTGAAAGAGAAGAACTCGTCCATGGTGTTGAGGGTCAGATGTGTGTTTGAACTCGGCAGTGGCTTGAGTGCAGAGACTGAAAGCAGCTGTTTGTCGCAAGCCGAAGGAGCTCGAGTGACCGCCAAGAAGCACATGGGTGGTCCTAGCTTTCTTTGGGGTCCAGGAATCTACCACCGAAAATACCGAGCAAGGATTTACATGGCATGTTCAAACAATCCCAACTTAGTTTTGCATAGTTGTAATCCCATGATGTGATACGTATCATCAATTAGGAAAACCCAGAATAACTACACGCTGCAGCGGCCGCAGAGCAAGTTTGTGAATGCTAAGACTCCTTCGACACCGCAAACTTTTAGCTACAGCCCACTTCTCATCGAACAGAGTATACGAAAGGTTAGATGCTTCATAAATGACGACCCAGGGATTAATAGAGTCGATTCTATCTTCGCTTCCTTGTTAGGCATTGCTCTACAGTTTCGCTGCATGATGGTACGCCCGATCCAGCTGCAGCACGTCTATCTTCTCCATCCCATACTGCTTCAACAGCTCGTCGGTCTTGCGCCTTTGAGCAGTAATTTTCTCAAGCATTTGATCGCCTCGTGTCCTACACTCTGTCTTTCCTAGCTGCTGCATGTGTACCTCATCCGGGCCGTCGACAATTTTCTTTGTTCGATTCCGGCCATACATTCGCGCGAGCGGTGTGTCCTGGCTCATTCCAGCGGCACCGTACGCTTGCATTGCCCTGTGTAAAGTGTCGAGCAGGACTGCAGGTACTTGTACTTTGACTTCGGCAATCTCTTTTAGAGCTGACTTGGTGTCTCCCATGTCCACTTTGACCGCAGCGTTCAAGACGGCAAGGCGTGCAGCGTCAATGTCGATGCGTGACTGGGCCACACGTTCCAGCAATACCCCGTGATCGACAAGGCGTTTTCCAAAAGTCTTCTTGCGTGGGTCGACCAATCGTGCGATGAACCACTCGAGTGCTCTCTCAGCCTGCGCTAGTCGTCAGTGTTGCATTCTGTTTCGTGAGTAGACAAGTCGAAGACGACGGGAAAGTACTCACCACACCAACACATCGCATGGCATGATGGATTCGCCCTGGTCCGAGACGGCCCTGAATAACCTCAAAGCCTCGTCCTTCGCCCAGAATAACGTTGCTGACGGGAACCCGAACGTTGTTGAATACGATATGGCCATGCCCGCGTGGAGCATCATCGTACCCCAGGACTTGCATCATCCGCTTGACGGTCACTCCGGGGGTATTAGAAGGGACCGCTACAAGTGTCTGCTGCTTGTACTTGTTTGCGTTTTGAGGATCTGTCTTGCCTAGGACGAGGTACACCGTGCAGCGCAGGTCGCCGGCGCCGCTGCTCCACCATTTCTAAACCCGTCAACACTTGTGGGTGCGTTTTATATCGTTGTCAGGTATGAGACTTACTTCGCCGTTGAGAATGTAATCGTTGCCCTCACGCCTGATCGCGAGCTCGATGTTAGTGGCATCGCTGGAAGCGATATGAGGCTCTGTCATACAAAAGGCCGAACGTATCTCGCCTGCAAGGAGAGGCTCGAGCCACCTGCGTTTCTGCTCTTCAGTCCCGTACTTGGCGAAAACCTCCATGTTTCCGGTATCTGGTGCTGCGCAGTTGCAGGCTTCCGAAGCTATGTGGCTTCGACCCAGATATTCAGCCATCAAGCCATACTCCAGATTGGTGAAGTCGGCACCCGTGCCCTGGTAGTGATTTTTGGGTAAGAACAAGTTCCATAGGCCGAGTTCTTTCGCTCGCTTCTTCAAGTCTTCAATTATTTGCGGATGTGAAGAGAAGCGTGATTGAACATCCCGGCCGAGTGCTTGTTCGTAAACTTCGTCTGCTGGAACGCATTCTTCTTCCACGAAACGCTCGATCTGTCATTAAGGCGTCAGTAACGACATTTGCATTGTGAGATCCTTGAGGGATCCACGCACCTTGTCGAGGAAGACTTTAGCCCGCGGACTGACCAGCGGAAGTGCTATGGGTGGGATCTTCTGCGACGCCGGAACGTATCCAGGAGTGCCGATCGTGTAAGGGACAGACATGATATATGGAGCAGTGACAGTAACACCAGGTGATACTTTTCAAGACAGCATCCAGAATTTCAAGAATACTTAAGGAGACATCATGATCGTCGTCGGGGTTTTCGGTGAAACGTCTGCAGAATTGAGTACGACGTTCGCTGCCGAAAAGACGAGCACAATGAGACTTGCAAACTGTCTCCAAGCTGGACGGGAGCCAATATCTTTGTTGCGTCTCTCGCTACGCCTATAGTTTACTGTTGTTCCTTGCCTGCTCCACGAGCGGTGCGGAAACCTTCGTCTTCCACCCACTCGAGTTACTTCCTCCGTCAATCTCAAATGTAGATCCTGTCATATGTGCCGAGCCCAACGAGCTGAGAAAGAGTACCAGCCCAGCGATATCGCTCGGCCTGCCAATTCTACCCGTTGGCTGCCTTGCTAAGAGGGTTGGAAGCGCCACCTGTATTCCGTACGCAGTCATGCGGCTGGGAAATACGCCAGGGCAGACGACGTTCACGTTGATATGAAGTGGTGCAAATTTGGAAGCCATTTGCTTCGTCAAGTGGATTACCGCTGCCTTTGAGGGACCGTAGGAGAAAGTGCCGTTTCCCGGTGCTGCGAGACCTCCGTCTGCGCCAGACGTGACGTCTGTCGTTCGGATGCCTGCAATTGAAGCTACGTTGATGATTCGAGAAGGGAAGACATCAGTTGCATTCTTCTGTAGCAGAGGTCGCAGCCTTGTGGACTGGTCAGTGTTTGAGCAGCTCGATCAGCCTTCGCCAATCATACATACCCTGCGGACACTGTTGAATGTATCAGTAAGAAATTGCGTATTCTTTTTTGAGTGCTGAACGCAGGGATGTTTTCTTACAGTAGAAAATGGACTTCACGTTCAGAGCCATAAGTTTATCCCAACCCATTTCTGGGAAATCATCGAATGGTCCTCCCCTGGTTCACGAAATGTAAATCAGTAGATGAACGTTTGCCTCGAGCACAATTTTGGTTGGTCTAACCAGGAAGCTCCAGCACAGTTGACCAACACATTCAAGCGTGATACTCTAGATTTGACATCGCTGACCAGCGCATTTGCTCCAGCCTTGTCTTTGAGGTCTGCAACGATGTATTCACATCGACCAGGACCTAGCTTGTTCAGTCTCATTGTGGTACTGTCCAGCTCTTTCTGTTTTCTGCTAGCAATGATCACATGAGCGCCATTCTGGACAAATGCTTCCGCAATCATTTCTCCAATTCCAGAAGATCCGCCAGTCACGAGCACAATGAGCTGGTGGAAGCTGAACAACGTCCCCACTTTTAAATCTTCAGTGCCGCTCGCCATCTCTTCGTGGTGTAATGTGCCTTAGATGATGAAAGCTGCGAAGAAAAGTTGTTTCATACACTGCCTTGACTACTCCCAGCGGTGTGTAAGTGAAGCAGAGAAGCCTTGGTTGGGTTCATTGCCGAACCCCCGACATTTCCGAGGGCACTCTAGGGCCAAGGAAGAACATATGAGCAACAGGCGCAGCCGCCTCATCTTACCGCATATGCTTGAATGCTCCTCGCAGTCCTGTCAACATGTCTGTTGAGTATGAAGTCGACGGCAAAACGGCCATTATCACGCTCAACAATCCTGCCAAGCTCAATGCCATAAACTTGGACATGTTCGCACAGCTCGGCCACCACCTACGGGCAGCAGCGGCAGATCCAAATATCTACATCACGCTTCTAACCGGGAAAGGCCGCTTCTTTTCTTCGTTCGTCATACCACAGCTCCATAACTTTGGGGGTGGAAGTGCTAACGGAGAACGCCAGTGGCGCCGATATTGCCAACCGGCGAGAACCAGAGCCAGGCGAAGACAAGCGACGAGGCTACGTTCAGAACTTCTCCCGAATTCTCGATCTGACCAACACCTTCTACACACATAGCAATATCTTGATTACGGCCTTGAACGGCCCAGTGGTGGGATTGACGGCGGCGTTGATCACGCACTCGGATTTTATCTATGCAGCACCACACACTTACCTTCTCGCTCCATTTACTTCTTTAGGGTTGGTGGTGGAAGGCGGTGGCTCTCGATCTTTTGCCAATCGGATGGGCGTCACCAAAGCCAAAGAAGCGTTGATCATGAGTCGGCGAATTCCAGCCGAAGAATTGCTGGCGTGCGGGTTTCTGAATGGAATCTTCCCTGCAAACAGAGATGGTTCTGATTCAGAAGCTTTCAGAACGACGGTGATGAATAAAGTGTGCCGGGAACAGTTAGACGAAAGTAACTTGAGCTCATGGAGCATGCTAAGGATTAAGGAGCTGATGGGACGGACGGAGAACCATCTTCTCGACGGACATGTCTTGAACGAGGTACTGGGAGGTGTGGATGCCCTTAGCAGCGGAGTGCCGCAGAAGGAGTTTGCCAAGATGAAGAAGAAGCAAAAACAGCACAAGTTGTAGATGAAAAAGAGGGAAAAACAGCGTAAGTTGTAGTTGAATGTGTATCATAGCTTTGCAGTGACGCTTGGATGTTGGTTCAGCAATGGAAAGATGGTCGACTTCAAATGATCCACCACCTTGGCCATCATAACCAGATCAACTTCATGACCGGCCTCGTCGGCGACGAAGTCCTCAAAGGCGATGGGCTTGCCTCGGTACCAGCCCTCAGCACGAGTCCCTGATTTCAGCCATGAGAAGAAAGACTTGCTGGTGCGATAGGGAATCATCTTGTCTCCTCCGCCAGACACAGCCAGGATATTCTTGCCTCCAAGGTGATGTTCTAGCAAACGCTGTGTAAGCGCCTGGTCATCCGCGGTGGCGGGCATCTCTAGACTTCCGCTGTCGTCCACACTCCATGGTCCACACAATACAGCGCGAGGGTCGACTTTGGCGACGGCGTCGACCAGCGCCCGCGGGTAAGCTCGTGAACCGATGAATGACGAGCCGTGCGGATCGGTTGATGTCCATTCCATCAATTTACTCAGCCGTGCCCGATCAGCCATTATGTTGGTATAGTCAGGACTTCCAATCATAGCAACTCCAATGCGTATTCGCGGGTCATGCATAAGAAGGTGCCAAGCAGCGTGAGCACCGAGTGATACCCCGAGCACCATATGATCAACGATAGTCTTCTCAGACCGTGGATAGAGATACGACGGCAAGTGATCAATCATGTGAGAGACGTCTCGTGCCGTGCCACTAAAAGTAGCAAACATATCGACTGCGTGGGTGGGGTTCCCTTGCCGCCATGCCTCGTTGGCGAGTGGGTCAATCTGGAGTTCTCCGTGATTTCTCTGGTCAATGGCGACTGCGATGAGGCCTTTCTTGCCGTGCAATTCCGCAGATGCACTGTTGGCGACTAGAGTGTTCCATGTATGGATCATCGTCCGTGCTATTGGTTTCACTGTGAATGAGGGAGTCAGCCAGTGGCGTAGGCAAAGACGATGCAGTAACCACGTACTGTCAGCCAGAGTACAACTACGCGGGTGTAACAGCCAGAGACAAGCAACGTGGTCGGTGGTGCTATTCACTTCGCCCAGACCGTAGACTGTGGCATTGATACCTCCAACTAGAAGCGTTTTCTCAGATACAATTGGGCCGTTGGGCGTCTGCCACTTCCCCAGGATTGGATTACGGGGCTGTTGTTGAGTCATTGTCTGGGTGATACTAGTACAAGGGTGAGTGCAGAATCGACAAGATCAAAGGCGTCCCGAAAATTGAAGGCTTTCTTGTCAAGTACCTATTCTGGGACATGGAGAAAGGCGAGTGAGAAAGACGAGCGTGGGTCTGTTCCATTTGGCGCTGTCGGTACTGGACTGATAAGTTCAGAGTCGAGCCTTTTCGGGTTCCGCCTTCTGAGGCGAAAACAGCTGTGGACCCAGGATCTTCTTGGAGACTTTGCCCGTCGGCGATTTCGGCAACACCGGTACTACGCGAAGAAGTGTGGGCATCTTGTAGGCCACAAGGCTGTCTCGAAGATCTTTCCTCATGCCCGCCAGACTGATCTTCGGCGTAGCACCATCATGGCCCGGTCTGAGAACAACGGCTGCACCAACCCGCTGGCCGTACGTGTCATCTTCGACTCCTACTACCATTGCTTCTGCAACATACGGTAAACCCAGCAGCGCTCGTTCGACGTCTAATGCAGACACTTTGTAGCCGCCTGTTTTTATGATGTCGATCGAAGCACGACCGAGAATGAAGTAGTTATTCCCACGCTTCTCCGCAATGTCTCCCGTCTTGTAGAAGCCGTCTGCATCGTGGGCCTTTCTGGTAGCTTCGGGATCGCCAAGGTATTTGGAGAACATGTGAGGGCTACGAACCAACACTTCCCCTTCATCGCCGTTGCTCAGCTTGACATCAACGCCTGCCACGGCGGACCCAACGCTGTTGTCAGGTACATCGATGGATCTTGGCAGTGTCATGATGCTGAGAGCCGACTCGGTGCTTCCATAACGTGACAGAATGGGCCGTTGCTGTCTGAATTCCGTCCACCAGGTCTGCAGAGGTAAAGGCAGAGCAGACGTCCCGCACCAGAGATCTCGTAGCCTCTGAACTCCCTCGACATATGGCTTGAGCTGCTCAGGAGGTAACGAGGCCAGATTCTGATCAAAGTACTCCCGCAGCCGGGCATACATCGTGGGCACGCCAGAGAAGACTGTTAGCTCTCCTTCTTTGAACTTGTTCCACACAAAAGCCGGATCGAAATTGCCCGGCTTGAATTCGATGCAGCCGCCTTCAAGCAAGATCGGGAGTATGTTGACATTGATGCCTGTTGCGTGATGAACCGGAAGACAGTGAAGCAGTGTGTCATCCTTCGTGATCCCGAGCTCGCTGGCTAAAGCCAAGGTTCCATCGCTGAGATATCCTCTTCTTCTCACAGCGGCTTTGGGTGGACCAGTAGTTCCTGAGGTGAAGATCACCAAACCCGGGGCATTAAGGTCAAGGAAGCCTCTGTCGTCAATCCTGAAGTCGGCCGGTTGCAAAGTCGGCCGTCCAACGAGACATTGAAGTGGGACAGATTTGAAAGACGAAAGTGTAGCAGACTGTAGCATCGTGCGCGCAAGTTCCTCCGCTTTCTTGGCACAGCTGGAACCGAACAGCATGAGGGATGCGTTGGTCTTCTGGACGTAATACTTCATCTCTTTCACAGGAAGATTGGTGTCTGGAAAACTAATTAGTGTCTTCAACTACCAGAGGACTACTGGCCCCATTTTTTGATAAATTGCAACGTACATATTGGCACCACCGCCGCACCAAGCGTAACGATAGCCAGGAACCCCACCACGTACTCATAGCTACCTGGTGCCAGTAGAATGATATACACTTCCTGCCCGCTGTCCAGCTTTTGCCTTGTCTCGGTGTCCATAACCCGCAGAATCTCATCACGAGCATATATGGCATCCGTGAGCAGTTGTACATGATTTGCCGAGACGCCTGCGTTCAGGTCACGAATGATGGTTTTGGTTTCTTTCGCCGCGAAAAGCAGCAGACGAGTGAAGAAGGCGAAGTTGGGAAGAACATTGGGTCCTCTTGCATGCCGCGTGATCAGGTTCACGCGGTCGTCTGGATCCGCTATCTTTGACATGTCTTCGCGATGGGTCGCTCTGACTCCCTGAAACCAGATGGGGAGACAAGTATCTGAGTTTACATGTCACCATTGTAGATGGCCTTGAGACTGGGTACACGTAGCAGCTTACAACGACGGGCGCTAATCGATGCAGCGGATTCCCAAGGCCGTCGGTCTTTTCGGCCTTAGAGCTGGCCGAGCTCCATTGTACTTTGAATTGCACCTTCCAATGAAGTCTATGAATGATCAGACGCAACGGCCATATGCGTGATTTCACAGGGGGAAACCGAAAGAGACGAGCAAAGACCAACAATGTGGATGTTTGCCTAAGGCACCCGCGGGTCTTGGCGTTCACATGAAAGCTTTCTTGCACCGTGGCGAAAAGAGTCAGGCGACAGATGATCTAACAGTTAATCAAAGCTTGCAAATCAAACGTCTGCTCGTCAACACCAGTCATTGCCGATGGGTTGTCAACGAGATTCCACATCCAGCTCTCGTCATCCATTGCGAAATCTGCCATGCTCAATGGCTCGTTTATGTCCCCAACAGAGTCGTGGTTAACTGATATGGGGGCAGCGATGTCCATGCTCAAGCAACTGGCATCTAACAACTGAGCATCTGCAAGCTTTCTCTGTACATCGGCAACGCTATTGGTGACCTTCTCGCCAAACGGCTGGATCAAGCTGAGAGGTGAAAAGCGGCCGGGAGTAGTGTCTTCGTCCAGAGCATTGAATTGAGTTGAGGCCAGAGCGGAAAGCGAAATCCCTCCATGAATCGCAGTTCTCATCGTTTGTATGTTGTGGAGATTGTTCTTACCAGAAGGCCACTTTGCGCCGAGCAACCGAAGGACGTTGAGAATTCTGTCGATATCCTGCTGTGACTCTGTGGCGAGAGAGGGGACGACAGAGCACGCCAGCTGTGGGATAGATACCACGAATGAGTACCAGCAGAACATGCCCCCTAGATGGCCGACCAGATCGCGCAGATAGCATTCTTCCAACAAGCTAACGCACATGCGAGAAGCTACCAGTGCAATGGTGTTGGTTGGCGAGACCTTGAATACGGACCTGGGCCGAAAGGATAGGCACACTGCCGCCAAGTAAGGAATGTGCAGTTGTACCAGGGGAAAATCGAATGCTCGGCGGGTCCCACTGCTTCTATCGTAAAGATGCAATTCAGAGGGAAGATTGACGATCCAGTCAAGCAGCCGTCGAGCGATGTCTTCCTTTTCAGCTTGCAACGGAGTATTGCGCCGACGCTGCAGCAATTGCATCAGATCTCCTACTATGCCACAGATCTCAACATACTGGACGAAGACTTTTGCTCGCACATCTTCTGGGTTGGGGAAGTCACTGATAGTGATCGGCTCCAAGTCACAGTCCTTCATATTGATCTGGCGTGGCTTGCCCTGCGCTGCGGTTATCAGGCTATCACGGACCTGTGTTTTGTTGTGAGCTTCATACAGTCGTGAGAGGAGTAATGGTGACATACGTATAAAGTCCAAAAGATGCGTTTGCGCAACCCTGCATCAGCCAGTGCTTTTCTCGGTCTCTTATGTAGGCCGACCTGAAATGCCAGACCGATGGCGTATGACGCCCAGAAGCGACTGGAGTTGGTTGAAACATCGGTTGGGATCGTTGGATTCCACCATTGTATAAGACACAAAGCCATAAGAGTCTTGATAGGATCCCGTTCAAGTCCTACATCGATAAGGCATTTGACTCGCACATACAATTCCTCTGGGGCCATGATAGTCGCCGTATTGGAACGCATCTGAGCGCCGGCGAGAAACACCGCCTGCAGCACTGGCATCGAAGGCGGGTCAGTCGAAGTGCAGAGCAGAAAGCCTTCGTCAACGACAGGCATCCACGTCCAGCAAAATTCGAAGTAGGCGTCAACAAGGATTTGTCGAACATGGCTGGGTGGTAGATCTAGGGCCTGAAACAGCTGTGAGCACTTCATCTTTCGCTCATCCAGCGTGAAGCTGTCCCCTCCGGGGTTGTTGTAGTCCAACCCGGGGATCTCATCCTCCAGGTAGTGCTTGCGCGAGTAGAACGCACTGTTGATGTATCCATCCTTGGTCACCGACGCTGGGGACGTCGAAGGCAACTGTTCAATCGTTTGAGTAGCTGTGGGGGTCGATGACAGCTGTGGACCAACAAGCTGACCCTGTCCGACAACAATTTCGCTGTTTGGAGAGGGAGGGAAAGAAGTCAACGTCTCTGCCGGTAATGGTTGAAGGCCTTCTCCTTCAGCTTCATTGTCCTGTTCAACCTCTGGAACATGGTCCGCACATGGCTGTGAGGTCGAGGAGATTACGGGATTTGCTCGCGGTAAATTTCTTCGTTTGCGCCGTTGCCTTGGACTTGCCTCGCAGTACTGTCAGCGGCGGCCTTTTGGAGGCGAGACACGAATACGCTCACTTGCAGACATCGCCATAACTCAGGCAATTCGAACACGGGCCTTTCCTTATTCCAATATCACAGCGGACTTCAAGCAAAAGGTTAGAGCCCGTGTCTGGGAGGATCGCAAGCCATCACTCATACTCGCCTTTTCGTTCGTGACATTTCTCACACGCCCTCCGTATGATTCGCTTGACAGGTCTTGGGGCAGCGTTTTCGCTGTTTTCGGGCGTTGCCATGGTCGGCGCTACCGTCACACAAGGCTGCGAGTCTGGGGAATGGGTGAGCTGCTCGCCGGAGACATCGGTCTTTTGCACTGGTTTTCCACCGCTTCTTCCCCTCACGAACCCCGCAGCATTCGGGCTTTCGGTACCAGGATTTCTTGCTGCTGCGCTTGACTTGTGTCAGACGGATTCATAATAGAAAGCATTGTCAGCATTCAAGGCCTAGCGAAGTCTTGGAACCATTGCTATTACTGAAACAGGAGGAACTTTTTACGCACACAAGCTGACAAAATCGACCTGGATCTAGACTCCGACATCCTCGCCGGCCTTATTCTTTGGTCTGACCGAGCAGTCTGCATCAGAGCCCTCAATCACCGTCTCCACGTGAGATGCCTCGCCGTGCCCCTCCTTGGCCTCTGCGGCGGCCATCTGGTATTCGTTAGCCAACACAGCATCGGAAACGTGAGCTGCGAGAGCATCTTCCAGAGCCTTTAGCGGCATGGCGTGGCCTGTTCTCTCCTTTCGTTGCTTCGTCAACAAGAAGAAAAAACGGCAAACTGGCGTAGCAGATGAATGACACGACGAGTAGAGCCAGTGCTGCCGCGAAGCCTGCTGTATACCACGGTTGATCCGAGGCAGGGAAGAGCTGTGGGCCAATAATGCTCGCCACGGACAGGCCAGCGAGTGTTACGGCTCCACCAATGGCTTGCTCGGAGGCACCGTACAATGTCATCGACCGGAAGGTGAGTGCTGCCGGCTGAGCCAAGGTGACCTTATCACTCAAAAAGGAGCAGCCTACAAGTTGACGAGTTAGCACAATCAACCATTGCTCACCAGAAAGACTTCGTACTCACCCCACACTGACAGCGGCGAGATTCCACTGAAGGATTGCTTTGCGCCAATGTATACGAACACAATATAGCACGGGCTTGCTACCACAATGCACAAGAGGTAGTGCCACATTCTCTCTCTCGTCAAATCGCCATGCCAAGACCACAAAGGATAAAGAGCCATGGTGACGAATGCAACTGCTGCGGCATACTCGACTGACTTGTGAGGAGAGAAGTGTAGAGTCTGCGAATTAGGGTCATTCAGTGCCCCGCAGAAATAATTGCGTTACAGCCAATCTTACCTTGCTCAAGATCGTGGGCAAGAAGCTCGACGTTCCGATCGACGGAGTCAACAAGCAGATGTATGCCAGGAAGAACACATATGTGCTCGGCCGGCTCATCACGCTTAAGAAGCTCTGAGTATCCCAGGTACTGTCTGTCTGACGAGTAGCTCCGCGGGCGAGACGGTTGGTCGCAATATGTCGTTCCCGCTCTGTCAAAGCCGTAGATGTTTCAGGAAAGCTCAGGGCGAGGATAAATACTGGCAGCGCGAGAGTAACAGTACAGACCCCTTCCTGTAGACGACGAAGAAAGACGTTAGTTCCCCACAAGGCTTGCAGTCGAGGTAGACTTACAATAATATACAGCCATCTCCACGATGATAGGCCCAGATGGTTGTTCAGCTGATCTATGCCAATGGAGATGAAACCTCCGGTCGCCAACGCAAGAACGTTGGCCGCGTGGAAGAGACCCAGCCGGAAAGCCCGTTCGGACGGTTTGTACCAGAAGCTGTAGTACATCACCACTCCAGGCACAACCCCGGCCTCAGGGATACCGAGAAAGAATAGTGCTGCCAGAAGGCCAGAGCTGTTTTGCACGGCAGCGATGCAAGCTTGAACACCGCCGAAGCCGATCATGACAGCCGGGAAGAAAATCTTGCCGCCGAACTTCTTCATCGCCAAGTTGGAGGGGATCAAGCAGGCCGTAGTAGCGAAGTATGTAATTGATATGGCCCAGTTCCAATCAGAACCTTTGAGATGGAGTTCATTCTGGATCCAGTTCGGAGTGCCGGCCTGCATAACGTTTGCAACACTGACGTTGGCTCGGTCAAGATAGGCCATGTAATACAAGATCATTGTTGGAAGTAGGACTCGCAAATCGAGTTTTCTGACGAGAGCCTTCTCTTCTTTTGCAGTCCAGTCAACCTGAACGTTGACATTCTCAACGTCGTTTTTGGACTGTCTCACGTTAGTCCAAAACTTCTTAAATGACCAGCCGCCAATGTAGACGCCTTCGGCTTCGATCGCATCTCGTCCTTCCATGAGGCCACGCATATTGTATGTGACAAACGTTGAAACTTCCTGAAGGGACTTGGTAGACTGCAGCGAAAGCCAGGAAAAGGGGAGTCGTCTAGTAGGCTGCGGGGTTATGCTTCCGCTTGTTATAACATTCATTACCAATAATGCCGAAGAGTCCGAGTCTTACTTCTATGAAATTGCAATATGCAGAAGTCACCGAGTGGGCATGTCTATTTCGTACTGCCGGCTTCTAGCAGTTGTATTCCTAGCAACTAGTAGTTACAACCAGACAAAGCAGTTTAATTCCTTTATGCACGGTCCTGATGCTGGGATGAGTTGACACTGAGAAGATGTTTGTAAGTCCGAGCTCCTCTGGTCTTTCATAGCCGGATTAACAGTGCCCGACGTATCATTATGATCTCAGCTTCGAGGACAGGCTCTTGCAACGGCGCTGAAATCAAGCATTTCAGAGGTGCTAGTCGGCATTTCAGAGGCGCTCGTCAGCATTTCGTATGGTACATCGAATGTAGCTGCAGTGGCCTGGTCAAAGAGGTGGGAAAATGGACAGCGGTAGAGCTTTATGTGGTGCCCGCTCGTGATAAAGATTGTTGAAGATATCTCGGGCAAGCAATGGATGATAACACCATATCAAACATCCATGGGAGAGCAGAAGGCCTGAGAACTCAGACGCATTGCGACAACAAAATGTCGCCAGCCTGCTCTACATGGTTTCAACAAGCCGCCGTTCTATCCCGTCTTGCTCCTGTACCTAATTGTCTGCAGGTCCTCCTTGCCCTGAACAAAAACCCGACAGCCCCTGATATCGTCCCTGGCGAGAATGGTCCTATAGCTCTTCGCAAACTCTGAGCTTTTCAGAACCCCAGACTTCTCTGCTTCGACGTCCACCTGCACGAGACCATCGAGGTATACTTCATTGAAGCGGACATTGGTGCCTGCGGTTTCGTACGCAGCTGCCACTGCCATGGAGAACAGAGCCCCCTGCGTCATGCCAGGACCAGGGCGAAGACCCTGGTCGCCCGACGCACCTGTACACATCGTCCAGCTGGCCCTTGGGTCTTTCTGCTTGAGAAGATAGGGAATTGTGGCTTTGTAGGCGACTGGACGGATCAGTTTCGTTTCAACCAAGGACGTTGATTGGTGCTTTCTTACTCATGTTCGGTTCGAAGTTCACTCTCATGTACTCTCGCACTTCGTCCATGCTGAGATCGAGCAACGTGCCGGCACCGAAAAGTCCACCGACTGTGTGGAGGTTAGCAACGTCTCTGGTGATGAATATGGCTGGTGATGAATGTGGGTACTCACCGCAGGAGTAGACGTGTTGAAAAGCAGGGAGTTCTCCCGCCTCAACCCTGTCTACAACGCTTTGGACACCAGTTTCGGACATGACGTCCGCTTCGACAGTAACGACACCCTCTTGCGTTCCAAGGTGTCGGAAAAGTTTCTCTGCTGAAGTGGCATTCCTGACAAGGGCAATCACTCTACAGTTGGACTGTTGTGCGGCTTGTACAGCGGCAGCTCCAATGTGGCCAGTGGCGCCGATTACAAGGACGGACTCCATAGTTGGTAAATGGATCTGGTTGCTTTGTTGCTTTGGTGCTTTGGTGCAAGATCTTTGACCATGGGATGTAGCCAATATATAGCCTCTCCTCGACGGGTCAAACCTGAAGTGGTATGCCTTGTAATGACTCACTGTCGTGCGTGACGGGCTGACTTCGTCGAATGGAGACTTTTGACTATCTGCTTTGAAATGTTGAAAGCCTCTTGCGATACACAACGGCTTGGCATACCACAACGGCAAGGCTGCAGGAAGCGCTTATGTTGCACACGCGATTGCCAAGCCTGGCACATCATGTCGCTGTGCAGAGCTATCCAATTGCGAAAGTTTTCTGCTAGACCGGGAAATACAGCAATTAGGGCTTTGATCCCAAGTCTTTCCACACGACGGCAGCAAAATCTAAAGATTCGCCACATTTCAGAAGGGATATCGTTCCAGATCGTAGAGCTAACCTTCCTGGTCCTTGGTACATATGACCAATCGATTTGATCTTACCCGCTTTCAGCCGCTTCATGTTGTGGCTTGACCATTGTCTGAAATAGGGAACTTGACTAGCAAAAGGCTCCGGCGATGGAGCTTCTACCAACGACGGAAGAGGGAATAGCGCAAAGGGTGGAAGGAAATGTGACGAGGTCGACACCGTTCCGGCATTGCACGAAGTCGTGTGTGAGCAGAATAGTGATACTAAACCATGTTAGACATATCTCTGCTTGAAATCAAGACGAGGAGGTTCGAGTTCCTCGACAGGTCTTACTCATTCAAGGACGGAAGAAGATAGGTAGATCTTCACGCAGGCTGACGGTAAGAAAAGTCAACACACTCTCGGCAGGGGTCACAGCACTTTCGAATTGCAACCTGCTTTCTACGTGGCGGAGAGGAGGATTTTTCTGATGAAGATCATGTTCCTTGTCATTGATTAAAGCCTATAAAATGATTTTCGTTCTTCGATCGGCCAGTTCGTCGAGCCGGGTTTCTCAACAGAAAACACTCGCTCCATGAGGACCAATCTGCATCCAGAATTCGTTGCAGAGATATAGTTTCTCAAGATAGCGCGTTCTGGGTGATCTGGGTAGTCGCGCAGAATCCATCGAAGGACGTAGATGTCGGCAGTAACATGCTGTGGCGTCTAAAACTCTACTCCACGAGCTCCATGTCGGTGTGCTGTTTGCTCTGCTTCGAGTATTTCCCCAGCATAATCTCCACTGGAGCCTCCAACACCCACAATCGCGCTTCCGATTGGTAGCATCTCCCAATCCAAAGCCTCAGGATGCGGCTGCAATCTTGACCGGCTGGCACGCCTGCGTTGGCGGGAATGTCCGGGTACTCGAGACCACTGTCTTGACCGTTTGAAGGTACGTGTAGAGCCACATGAAAGCGGACTATGTGTTGCAGCGCAGTGTGCTGATGCAAGCCACAGGACATCTATGATCCTCGGAGTCTCGCATCGCTTGCAAGAGATCTTCGCAGTACTGTTCGGCATCTTCTGTGCATTGAATT
This sequence comes from Zasmidium cellare ATCC 36951, assembly GCF_010093935.1. Taxonomy (NCBI): domain Eukaryota; kingdom Fungi; phylum Ascomycota; class Dothideomycetes; order Mycosphaerellales; family Mycosphaerellaceae; genus Zasmidium; species Zasmidium cellare. The sequence continues at coordinate 693,055 of NW_022986959.1, forward strand.
GCTTGTAAGGATTCAAGCGGCAATTGTTGGAGTCCATGTTGCATGCTATCAGAAGCTTTTGAGATATCAGTCTATAAGCCAAGAGGTCAGTATGAGGGTTCGCCACTGCATACAGTTCCTTCGATTCCAAAGGGTCCTCCAAGAAGGCAGAAATGTGAGAGAGCCAACGGCAGTGTTCTCTTGCACCCGTGTAGATACCCAGGGCAAGGAACGCTTTGTACAAAAGTTTGAAAAGCTTCGCGGCATTGACCTCACTATGCTAATACGCAGGCAGCCAACGGATCGAAATAGAACACCCCCAGACTCCAGAGACACTGCTGCGAGGCTGTGCAAAATCACTCTCAACGGCCGCACCCGCCCAAAGCAGCTACTTCCCCAGACACATCCAAAACATTCACCCAGAGAGATTACCCGAAGTTCAGCCGAGTCCGCAGCCGGCCCCCTATTCGGAAGGATGCACTTCTGCGAGATCCGAAACAACTGTCGCGATTGGCTGTTTACGGAAACGCACTCATAGAGTATACGATGGTGGGCTCCGCTTCCGTCTGGATATAGCATGCGGTTGTCTTGGCAGACGAGGTATTTCAGGAAAGAGTCGTCCCTCCGGCTGGTTGTTGTTGGGGCGATGTTGATATCTTTCCACTACTTCCGACGACAACTTACTCCAAAGTTCAAACCAAACGCATTTCCCTTCGCGGATTAACGAAACCTTCGAACCAATCCAATAACAACAACAAACAACCTCAGCATGGGCCTCTTCAACGACCCCTCTCAATTCCCCCTCGCAACGCTCATCATCATTGCTGCGTCGGGCTTAGCAGTCATGCTCGGCTACGCGCACCATCGACTCTTCTACGGCATTGAGGATACTTCGATTCCTGGACCTTCTGACGACCAGACGGTGTATATGCGGGAAGTAAGGTTAAGGAATCAGAGGGATGTCGCGGCGGTGCTGGGACGGAGATATCATACGGGATGAGGACATAGGGTTTTGGTTGGGGAAGAGGCATGAGGATTGAGATGATGGATCTGGTACCTTGAATATACCTGGGGAGTGGGGTTTTGATCGTAGAGAGCGATGAATTGTGAGTCCTGCCACCAGAAACGACTATGTCTTGCGGCTTCTTGCTGATGGAGGGGGAATAGCAGACGGCTTATGAACGACTGGAGTGCAGTGCAGTGTCCGATGTCAAGACCATGAAGCCGCAATGAGTGTCGAAGACGTGCTCCCAACAGTTTCGATTGTGCTTCAGATGCATCGACAGCCGGGAAAAGAGTCGAAACAGCTCGAGATACGAGAACGAAACACGGTCTGCAACACACAGCCCAAAAAAACCCACAAGCCTACACATGATCACTTAACAGCCCTCATCAACATCCCCAACACCTCCAAATCCGTCCTCGCATCCCTCGGCGTCGTCTTCGGCACCCTCCCGCCATTCACCCACTCCCACATCTCCCTCAACTCCAACGTAAAAGGATCCTCGTACGTCCTCCGAATTGTCGACTCTCGATACGACCCGTCCTCCAACGCCTCCTTGACCACCATCGTCGTCGGCAGACCTTTCACGAAAGGGGTGTCGATGACCATCTTGACGGTTTTCTTGTCCCCGAAGATTTCGATCGAGGCGTTGAAGCGTGGGACCTGGTCGACGCCGGATTCGTAGGAGACGGAGAAGGTGGGGTATTTGAAGATGGCGCTTTGAATCAACATAAGCAAAGTCGGGTTTCATGCTTTGATGATGGCGGGACTTACCTCCAAAACGGACTGCCGGTGGTCTGACAAGGCGAAAACCCCACCACCCCCTCCGGCACGCCCAACATCTCCCTCATAGCGCTCAAATCATGACTTCCAAGCATCGACAGCGTCTCCCACATCATCCTCGTCCCCTCCGTCGCACGCACCCCAACCTCCTCCTCCAACGCCCGCTGGACATCCGCCTCCGTCTTGCGCCTCAACTCCTCCTCGTCCTCCTTCGAGTAATCCCCAAACGTCCTCGGAAACGTCCCAGACTGCGATACGAAGACCGAGTTCGGGCCTATGATATCCCTCACACGAGCGTAGCGAACCTGCTCGAAGGTCCCGACTTCCCTGACGGCGTCGACGAACGCGGAGGCGTACCGCCGCATATACCCGACCATGACCTTGCCGCCCCCGGCGGCTTCGTCCGCGGCGATGATGCGGTCCGTGTCGTACAAATTCAACGCAATCGGCTTCTCCACGAAAGCGAACTTGCCGGCTTGCAGGGCGAGCTCAGCTTCCTCAGCGTGAAAGGCGTGGTTGCTGCAGATCATGACGACGTCGACGTCCGGGGCGTTGCAGAGTTCTGAGACGAACTGGGCGATGTTGGGGCGGACTTTACCGGCAATCTTGGACTGAGCATGCTTCCCGGCTTCGGTTAAGACGTTGTAGAGGTGTGTGATGCGGAAGAGGTGTGTGAGGTTGTTGAGCGTGGGGATGTGGACGACTTGGGTTACGAGGCCGCAGTTGGGAGGGTCGGTTTAGCAGGAATCTACAATGTAACCGCTAGATTAGGGATATCGCCTACCCTATGATGCCTACCCTGACGATGCGGCCAGTTGGCGCTGCTTCAGTACGATTCATGCCAAACAGTTTGACGGTCGACGGTTGGCTAATGTAGAATTCGGATTCGCAACCTATCGAACCCGAATAGATACTCGACCTCAATGCTCAACAACTACCTTATTAGTTATGGAAGTCTGAGTAATGAGATCGGTCAAAGAGGACAGCTATCTCATTCAGATGCAGACCACTGTCCGCGTGTCAGCTTCGAACGGCAGCCTTTCTCCAGCTTGCTTGCTTGCTTCGGGGAGCTTTGCTTAAGTCCTTGCAGTAGCTGAGTTTGATGACCACAATGGCGATGTGGAGGAAGGACTTAGATAGCGGTATCGTAGAGCGATACAACGAGTTGATATAATGAAGACTACCCACGTCGTCGCTAAACCCTCCTGATCTGGGAAGACATATCATGGTTAGCGAAGTTCTATGCATGTGAACGACTCACCAAATCTACTCCTCTTACCCAACCTCTTACTAACAACCACCTTATCCCCAACGCTCACCAGTATTCCTTACAACCCTCTCCTACGCAGCTATACCTTCCAGAAATCGGACTGCACTTCGCCCAGATCCACCCGGGATTCATTCTACAGTGACAACTGCTCGCTTCGAAGGAACTCTTGTATTTGCGGTGATGGGGCTCGTCTATTTCGTATGCAGTATAGTTATTAAAGCGTCCAGATCTACCTCCCTCCCTTCTTCCATGGCATCGTAGGAATCTTCGGCGAAAGCTTAACAGCGTTCAGCACAACAACTATCCCAAAAAGTCAGCACAACCCCCTCACACCCAGCCAACAAGCGGGAATGGAAAGGCAAAACTCACCAACAAACAAACAAATCGTAATCGTCGGCAACAACCACGCACTCAACACGAACCCCCCAACCGTCCCCGTCGCATCCATCGTCGCCAACAGCGCAATGCCCAGCCCAACGACCGCCGTGAAGACGAGTCGAAACATGAAAAGCTTCGTCTTCCGTCCCCGATTCAACCACGCCAGCACCGTGCAGAGCACGAGGAAACTCCCCATCGTGACGTAGAAATACACAAACGTCACTTCGAACACCGTCCACGCCTTGGTGATATTCTCGACGCTCTGGTCGCGCCAGTGGTCGTGGGGCACCTCGTCGAAGTCCAGCGGGCCTTGGAGGTATTCCACTGCTTCGTTGATTTCGGCTGCGGAAGCGGGCGGTTCGAAGCCGGCGATTTTGAAGACGGTGTTGAAGAGGATGCCGAGCAGCCAGGCGAAGGCGTTATAGGCGCCTTCGAGATCCTCCGGGCCGGCGGCGATGGTGGGGATGGCGGAGTCGTTGGTTTGGTAGTAGTAGCCGATGCCCTGGGAGGTGGCGAGGAGGGCGCTGGAGCGGGAGAGGGAGCGGTCGAGGAGTTCGAGGGCGGTGTGATTGAGGGCTGTGGCGGCGGATTGGAAGGAGGATGGTGGGATGTCCGGGTTGGTGAAGTTGTCGAGGATGGTGTTCCAGTGGTTGAATTCCTTGAGGAGGGCGTTGTTGCGCCGGACGGCGGCCGTCCAGGTGATGCATTGGGAGAAGCCCTCGACGGCGAGAACGAGGGCGACGTGCAGGGGGAAGTGGAGGAAGGACCAGATTTGTTGGCGGATGGTGCCGAAGAGCTCTTCGTGCTGCCAGTCGAAGTAGATCATGTACATCTGGGGATGTATCGTCAGCGTGGAAGGGGATGGGAATAGGATGGGGAGGCAGACGAAGTAGAGGTTGAACACAGCGCAGACGATGGCTGCTGCTACAGGTCCAACGAAATCGAAGACGTCGTCGGAGTAGACAATGTTTTGACATGCTCTTGCAATGCCAATGGCTCCTAAAGAAGCTGATCAGAGAGCATATCCTCAACTCAGTCCAGTGGATGGAGTTCCTACCTTCCCCAAAGATAATCAACGTCAACAACGACATCCGCTCAACAAGATGCGTGCCTTGAAAACTAAGGTTCCTCCACACGACCGACACCGCCGTCGCCAGAATCGTCTCCAAAACCGCAATCACGTACCACACAATGTACGTGTGGTTCTCGCCGGTGGAGTTGAGGTGGAAGGTCCAGTAGAGGCCCAGGTAGACCATGGCGGCGACGAAGTATGTGCCGACGAGGAGGAGCATGGGGAGGACGACTTTTTTGTAGTTCCTACCATAATCGTTAGCAAGAATTGCTATTCACTTTGTGGTGAAAGACATTACCTTGCAAAGTACAAAGCCTGTAGATATTGCACGACCAGCACAAGCCGGCTGATCATCAGCACAATCGTCAAGGCCCTCTACCCAACCAACAACTGTCAGCAGTGCCATATCGCCAATCCCCCATGGAAAACCAAAAACTCACAAAATAAATCAGACTCGGCCCCTCCCCATTCGCCTCCCCCCTCTCCACCTCCTCCCCAGGATTGAACTCGGGTCCCACAACCGCAAACCCGATCATAACCCTATAGCACAAAACACATTAGTAGCCGACCCATCCCATCCCCTCTCCCCCCTCACCAATTCAATTCAAAAGAAGGACAAGACAACTCACAGAAACTGCATTGCCTTACAAACCCGCTCAAACACCGAGTCCATAAAGAACCTCACATCATACAAGCTGACCTGATACCACGTGAACCAGATGATGCAGAAGAAGCCGACGTACTGCTTCAGACTCTCCCCATCGTTGACTTCGTGTTCGTAGGTGAAGACGGTGAGGTTGGCGACGAAGAAGAGGTCGTAGAAGAGTTCGATGTTGGTGGATTGTTGGAAGCGGCGGAATTGGGGTGTCGATGCATCTGGGGTGGGTTCTGGTTTCGGCGATGGGCTGCTAGGGGAAGGTTAGGTTGTTTTGGGGTGAGGTTGGGGGAGATGGGCGTACGAGTGGGAGTCGAGACGTGCCGACTCGATGTCTTCTACATCGTCGTCTTTTTCGGGTTGGACGAGGGGGCTCTGGATGATGGGGAGGTAGCTAAGCTCATGTTCCAGAGGCATGTTGACGAAAGACAATCCGGCAAGGTCCAAGGCGACGGATCAAGCTTTTCTGAGTGGCGGCCAAGGCATATATATCCTCGCCGCACCCCAAACGTTTCCTGTCCTTTTCCTTTTCAGCCGCAACACAATGCAGACATTGCATCTCATTGCATACAAGCATCCCCTTTGTCATCCGCACATCCCCACAAACATCTCCATCTCGACCCAACCATCGCCCAGATCTTTATCACTCCTGCCGTCACGAAGGCTCGGGCCTGCACGTCCGAACCATTCAAGCTGATTCCTTTCAGCCTCAGCAGCCGTGCGGTGGGGATGTGCAATTCAGCCGCTGTGCCAAGAAGCAGCTTGACGTTGCTGCTTTCCCGAATGGGGAGAGCTTTGCGCCAGGCTGGGGGATTGATCAGGAAGGGATTGCGCTCGTTGCGCTGTGAGGAGCGGCGATGCGATCGGGAAGGGATGTTGGGGTGGTATATATCAGAACGAATTGTTGTCAGCCGGGTCGCTTTTGGTTTGATTGCAGAGTTCTCCTTTCGTCGGAGCAGATGTCAGGCTTCTTGATGAGCGATCGTTTGCCATTATTATAAGTTCTGCTGTACCTTGCTCGAGAGATGAATTGTAGTCTACTGGCATCAATACCGCGCAGGCGGTTTTCTTCATGGTCTCTACTTGTGGCCATGGGATTTGATAGAGCGGTGTAATGTTGCGCTGTTGGATCTTGTTGGGCGGGTTCTGGGTGCGACAATATATATATCTTTAGCGTTCGTTCTCATGAAAGGCTCTCGTTGCTTGAGCGTTTTGAGAACTTGCATCAATGAGCGATGTTGTGAGATCCCTCAGTTGATGGGTGTAACGAGCGCCTTTGCCTCGCGAATGGCTTGCAACACGCTCCACTGCCTCAGACTAGGCGAGCGCACCCATCTCTCGCTCGACAGTCTCCACGCCTCAACTCGCATGCAGAGTCTGGTCCACCTCGTGCGCTTGACATCCAGTCCACCGATGTCTAAGTCGCCGTAACTTTCTTCGACAAGATCATCCAAATCATACAAATCCTCATTCGTCGCGCCTGTGGGTGGCTGGGAGATGAAGCACAAACATCCAGAATGCGTTCGAGGTATGCCTGCCTCCACACCAGATCAGCAGGAGGAAGATTGGGCGGTTGTGTAACTTGGATGCCGTGGTGGTGGTGGTGGCTTGAGAATCGATAGAACCGGCGACTCCTGCTTTGCCTTCTGGATTTTCAGTCTCGTCAGCAACTGTGCAGTCGATCCAGACAGTCTTCGCCAAGTCTTCGAGGCACTCGTCCGGGCCTGGAATACTATCTCCCAGAGCCCTTGAAGACTCGCCTCCAACGAACTGATTGATCTGCCGACGTACGCCAAGATCCATCTAATCTGGAACACGAGTCCTTCGGCATAGAAGCCTTTACAAGAATAGCTCGCGGCAATTCTTCAATCTCGCCTTCTCGAGCGGAGTGGGTGGTCCCAGCTGCGGCGGATTCGGTAGGGTCGAGGACGAGGTCGATGCTAGAGGTCGCGGCGGGGAGGTTCATCGTGGTGGTGGGTAATGAAGTGTGTGGTCTTATCGCATACATCTCCCCGGTGACAAGCGTTTCGAAGAGAACGATAGAATCCTGCTGTGGTGTTGTTCTGGATCTCACATCAAGTGCCCCGTCTCGAAATCGGCATTTCCTTGCTCTGCGAAGCTGTCCCGGCCTCTCGTACTGCCCGCCGCCAGAAACAATATACCCCTCGTTTAGCGAATGAAACCTATGCCGGGGTCGATGATGTCGGCTGTGTTGAGGATCAAGGTCATCGCCTTTGAGTTGGAGATATTCCGTCGCTTCCAACATCTACGACAAGGGCAAATTGGAGAGCTGAGGTCCATACCGTTCATCGCAGTGGCGGGTTCGTAATAGCCTCGTTCGAATACATCTTGATAGATTCGCAAGACGTCGCACTCGATGAGGTAGAGTGCCTGCGGGAGTTGGCGAGATCCGATCCATGCATTGCTGAGGGACTCTGGGCTTTCCTGCGGCTTTTGTAGGACGGTTGTTGGCTTGAATGTAGCGGATTCGATATCTACGGCTGTCGTATGCGTCTTGAGGAGTCTTTTATCGCGCTCGATTCATCATTGTCGAAGGCTATTCTGGGGAAGAGAGGTGTTGCACGGAGTGGAAGAGTGTAGGACACTTTGATATAAGACTGATCTGGACAATATCAGTGAGGGCAATCCAGCCTCATCCATACCTTCGCCCTCATCGTGGCATATACCCTTGAGCCATGCAGGGGTTCGCATTTTCGAGAGAAGCATCGAGGGAAGGAGTTGCCTGCAGGCCGAGAGTTGGACATTGCCGAGTCATAGAACGAAAAGTGAAGACTCACATTGGCGTGGGGAGTGACAGACAGCGAGCAAGAGCCGAGTCGGACTCGGGATCGTGGCCTGTGTTGAAGCATGCCGTCGTCTGCAGGGAATGGCCGGATCTTGTGTACATCGTGTCCTGCCTTGCCATGACCTACCTTGCCGTGCTCTTGTCGGCGTGCTCTTGCGTTTCTCGCTCTTCTCTCGTTACTACCATCGTCTCCGTGCGACGCTCGTGTTCGTCTCCTCGCGCCCCCATACACCGCACCAGCAAGTATCCTCGCCCATCAGAACCTCACGTCTCGCTCCTCGCCGTCTTCTTCTACTCCCTCAACATGCGCACCAAGCTTCCCATAGTGGTCCCAGCTGCGAACGGGACCCTCTTTGATCACGTTGCACGCCTGGGTGTGAGGCGAACGAACACGTGGAGGGAGCGTGGGGGTGCGTGTTCGCGCCGTGGATATCATGCAGGTGAGAGGCGAAGGATGCCCGTCGCGTCCTGTTCTTCGGTATCGGCACAGCGGCACAGGGCATTAGGACGGCGGCGCGCAGGGGTTTGCAGCAGTGTCGCGTATGGCGGTAATGATCAATTCTTCGTCTGCTTCTTCTTCATCTTCATCCTCATCGTCGTCGTCGGCGGATGAATGTCCATCTCCATCACGAGGAGAATCTCGCCTGCGGATGATATCGGCCGACACACCCAAACCAGCCGCGACCACATGCCAAGCCCCAAGGCCCGCCGACACCGGCCAAGCAGCATCGAAGCACTTTTGCGCCCAATTTCTCCCTCGCAAGCGCCGGCGCGGCAGGATTGCTTGAACGAGCCAAGCACATGGACCGCCAACCCTCCCATTCGACCAACTTTGACGCCTCACTCACCAATTCTTCACGGCCATTGACGGCGAGGTGAGTTTCGCCTGCATAATCAGATCATCAGATAGCCCACCTCGACACCCGCACACCCGAGGTAGCTCCATCTTATCTGATCGTTGATTGGACGTGTAGACCCTAGACGGGGATCGAGAATGGTCTTTTCTCTCTTTCTGGCGACGGCGGCTCCGATCGGAAAAGTTCGTCACGGAACGACATGCTTGCAAGTTGCCGGGGTGGGATGCAAGCTCCAGCCGATCGTGCCTTCCTCGTGGATGTGGTGTGGAAGGTGGCGTGTGCTTTGTTCCCAAAGGTCGAACCTTCCTTCACTCACATCTTTCTCAAGATCTTATCTACTCCTGGGATCTACCCGTCTTCGCTCTTTCCTCACTTCACCTCACTTCATCTCTCACACATACACCACCACCACCAAGCATCATCCCCGAGGATCGTCAGGAGTCAAGACTTGGCGACACTGCTTGGCCGTTGCTTGGTGTATCTTGATCATCCGCCATGGGCGTCCTCGACAACCTCCGCCACCGCCAGGCCAGCATCGAGCATGGCGCCGCCCCGGCCAACACCGCCGGCCTGAGCGGCGACGACTTCAAGAATAAGGAATTCGTCGGTGATGTCGAGGCGTCCGGCTCCGACAGCGACCGACTCAGCATCGAGGCCAAGAACGAGAAGGAGGTCCAGCAGCACCCGGACCAGGTCACCGACGGCGCTCAGCGCGGTATTCAGAAGGCTGAGGCGGCGGCGTTGGTTTGGAGCAAGAAGGCCATCTTCGCCATTTATGCATGGTCAGTCAATATCATCATCAATATTGATGGCTTCACCGTCTAATATGTGACTAGGATCTGGCTGTGCTACTTCATGCTCGCCTTCCAGCAGGGCGTGCAGGGCTATGTCACCGTCTACGCCTACTCCACCTTCAAAACTGCCCCGGCCATCAACACCGCCGTCATCCTCGCCCAGATCATCGGCGGCATCCTGCGCCTCCCCATCGCCAAGTTGATCAACGTCTGGGGTCGTGCTGAGACGTTTGCCCTGTTTGTCGGCTTCTACCTGCTGGGTATGATTGTTTTGGCTTCCAGCAGTGGTCCTGACTCGTACGCCGCTGGATATGTCCTGTACTGGATTGGGTGGGTACATCCCATTCTTCAACCGCACCTCCCCAACTAACACATCTCCCAGCTACGACGCCATCTACCTCATCCTCGACATCTTCATCGCCGACTCGTTCGGCCTGCGCAACCGAGCCCTGGCCTTCGCCTTCGCCTCCACCCCCTTCATCATCACCGCCTTCACCTCATCCCTCGCCGCCGAGTCTTTCCTCTCCAACCAAATCACCGGCGCCGGCTGGCGATGGGGCATTGGCACATTCTGCATCACCAATTTCGTCGTCTTCGCCCCACTTTCCGTCGTCTTCTGGTTCTACACCCGCAAGGCCATCAAAATGGGCGTCTACAAGCCCAGTGATAGTGGCCGAACCACCCTCCAATCCATCTGGCACTACTTCCATGAGTTTGGTGGTGAGTATATGCAGTCTAAACACACCTGAATTTCACTGACACGGTAATTCTAGTCCCCGGTGCTCTCATCCTTATGGCCGCCTTCTGTCTCTTCCTCCTCCCCTTCTCCCTCCAAACCTACGGCCGCGCCCCCTACGACTCGGCCACCTTCATCGCCATGGTCATCATCGGCTTCCTCCTCTTCTTCGTCTTTGCTGCGTGGGAGAAGTGGTTCGCCCGTGTGCACTTCATCCGCTATGACCTCTTGAGGGAGCGCACCGTTCTTGGATCGTGCATGCTCGCTCTGGTCTTGTACATGGCGTTTTACGGATGGGTAAGTCTTCACACTCATACACATCCATCCCCCACTAATTGCAATTTGCAGGACCTCAATTATTACAACTACGTCCTCGTCGACTTCGCCCTCCCCGTCTCCCTCGGCGGCTACATGAACCAAATCTACAACGTCGGCTCCTGCTTCTGGTCCTGCCTCATCGGCGTCTTCATCTACTACACCAAACACTTCAAGTGGCTCGCCTTCGTCTCCGGCCTGTGCTTCATGCTGCTCGCGAACGGCCTGCGCATCTACTTCACCTCCTACAACGCCCACATCGGCTACATCATCATGGTCCAGATCTTCAACGCCTTCGCCGGCGGCACCATCGTCATCTGCAACGAAATGGCCGTCATGGCCGCCTCCGACCGCGAAGGTGTCCCCCTCATGCTGTCGATGCTCTACCTCTTCAATGCCGTCGGCGGCGCCATCGGCCAAGCCGTCTCCGCCACCATCTACTCCAACACCTTCCCGCAAGCCCTCCGCCACGTCCTGCCCGAAGATCGATGGAACAAGGTGCCAGAATTGTATGCCGGCGGTTACGTCACCCAGATCATGTTCCCGCCTGGCACCATCGAGCGTGAGGCGAGCGATTATGCGTGGAGACAGACGCAGTACTATGGCAGTATCTTCGCGACGTGTGTGCTGGTGCTGGGGATCCCGGCGATTCTGCTGTGGAAGAACTACCGCGTGGATAAGAAGCAGAATAAGGGTACCGTCTTGTAAGAGATGGGTCAGGAGGTGTGGTGGAGAGTGGGTGTGTGTATGTTTTGAGCGAGAGGGAAGGGAAGTTGTGTAGTGTTCTTTCGCTTGAAGAATATCTAAAACAAAAGACGTTCATGTGAATACTAACATAACACTTTTTCCTATTTCGCTTATCTATTCCTCCTCTACTCGTTCTATACCTACTCGCTCCCTACTAGCTACGTCTTCGTACGTAGCTTAGAACTTGAAGTCCGTCTCGAGTAGCTTACCGCTCCCCTAATAGTAGAAGACCTATAGTATAGATAAGAAGATAAGAAGTAGAGTAAGGGTACCGTCTTGTAATGAGGTGGCTGGAAGATGTGGGAGTGTAGGAGTGAGTGTGTTTTGAGTGCGAGAAAGAGGAGGTTTCGTACAGTGTTCTTTCGCTTGAAGAACATTCGAAAGAAAAGACATTCGTAGGAATCATGCACGCTCTCTTCTATTTCCGTCGTCCCTATTCTTCTCTTCATGATATTCTTCTAGATATCTCGTCTTCGATCCCCCGTACACGTCCTTCCTCCCTTCTATACGAGCTTTTCCGCTGCCCCGTGCATGCCGTTTTTTTACACCACCGCCGCGAGTTCTCTCGTTTCTGTTGGGTTTGAGCGCATGTCGAGTATCGCCCAGGTCTCTACGAGAGACAGCAGGTCTTGCGCCGGGAACTGCTTATGGGAAAGGCTGTGCTGGTCGTCTTCGAATGGGTTTCTTTTGTTGTTGGTTCAGGCAAGCTTCATAGCCTACCAACGATTCTTATCATGTCCCGGACTTGATGACTTGGCCTATAGCTCCGTTCAGATCTTGACTCCTATATAGCGTTCCAGGAAAAGCAAGGAGGGAAGATTTCTTCTCTATATCCTCGTGCTTTGAAGGCGATTTCTCCGTCCGGGAAAAGCTCCCGGGCTGACAAACGTACATCTCTATCTTACCAAAACGATGTATATCCAGCGACGGCAGGCAGCCATGCATGCATCTTGCAAGCTAAACGAGAACCCCTCGTACACACCATAACTTCCTCCCCCCTAGAAGCGTACTACCTCCAACTCGGCGCCTCCGGCCTACGGGTCCCCGTCCCTATCCTCAGCGCGCTATGTCCATCGGGGACTCGCACTGGAGCAACTGGCTTCTTGATTAAGACAAGCCCTTCCACTTGTCAAAGTGTCGTACGATCGAGGGCTGCGTTCATGGGACACGGCGGGGTTCTACAGTAACGGGGTCTCGGAGGAGATGGTGATTTGGAAGGCTTTAGGGAAGTTTTGGGATGGAGAGGAGGAAGGTGGTCATTTTGACCAAGTGTTGTTGTGTTGTTTGTTTTCTTATCTATCTTTTGGGTGCTGTGCTTGATATGCGGTGGAGTTCAGGACTGATGGAAGGGCGATATAGTCTGCAAGGCCGCGAGAACAATTCTTACTCAAACCTGGTCTGAGCAGTGATTGAACACCCCCTGGACTACGTCAATATCGAAGGAATCTCCCGCTCTGCTATCGTTCATTCCGTCGGACGACCTCTCTACGCCGGCTGCAGATGGACCCCATCGACCTGCTGCTGCAAGTCCACTGCTTCGATCCTACGGTCTCCGTCGAGGAGAGGATGAAATGGAAGCTCTGCGTGATGGAGATTCGGCGGGAAGGTGAGGTTTATCGGTGTGGGAAGTATGTAGGCGGTGGAGGTTGCGAGGATGTGGTTCTGCGCGGAGAGGTAAAAACAGCTAGAGAAGTTGCACGGTCTAGACAGCGGAAGGAAGAGACAAAGAGGCGTACTTAACTTAGATTATGTTTTCGTATGTCTATTCACTTATTTAGCACTAGTAGTCATCCTTTTAAATAGGCGGAATCGCCTATCCCGCGTTAAGAGCTATATAATAAAGACGTCATTACTCTACACGAGTTAGGAGATCGAGCTTGCAACGTTCTACAATGTGTGCTACTGGCGAAGGAATTCTCAACGCTACATGCACGATCTTTGAGATCGTCCTCTTAACTTCAGTTGGTCGATAAATACGAACAGTCTGTAGCGGGCTCGTCTCCATCCGTCGTCGGTAAGCGCCGAGATGCGACTACGCCAAGTTCTATTCTCTCGTCGCTTGACTATTATCGTCACCTCATAACATGGTCTCCGGAGCTTAGGACATGGAACCTAATTTTGCGACCGGCTGTATTTGATCGTTTGGTGTGCTTATTGAGCAATGGTTCCTTGTCTATCATATACCAAGAAATACGCACGGTCGGGAAGCTTTCTTGGGATTTCCCCAAAAGGGAAGGAGTGCAGCTGATAGGATCATGCGCTAAAGATTTATGGCTCGGGGACTCTCTTAGGCTTGGGAGGTGGTCAAACATGGCCGATACTCTAGGACGTCAACATCATTGACATGACCATGGCGAGGCATATATATGATACATAGAGGGTTACGCTTCTCATCACCATGACCATCAGAGTTCCCAGAGCTCCGTCCTCCACCAAAAATGCATCTCCCCTCCCTCCTCCCCGTCCTCCTCGCCAGCAGCGTCTGTGCCTGGCAAAGGCCCAACCAGACCGCCTCCGACGAAGCGACGTCCCTCATCGGCATCACGACGGTGGCGCCCGGACAATTCGAAAGAGTCCGTCAACAAATGCGGAGTACCCCGTCCTCCAAAATCCATTCCGGCTAGCCGGCGCATCCTAGTTCACCTACATCATGGACGAAACCCTCTCCTGGATCCAGCGCAACGAGCCCGGGACGCTCCAGCTCGAGGTGTACACCCTCGCCTCACGCGCGAATGGGACGGAGATATCGTTTTTTGAGAAGTCGGCTCCCATGTTCCCTTCCTTTCACCTCCCCATTGTCCCCTCGTGCGCTGACGAGGTGTGTGACCAGATACGCCAACCGCGCCGCCCGAGACACGCATTCCAATTCGCAGCATTATGCTGAGTTTATTAAGTCGTTGACGCCGCTGTTGGTTGGGGAGCCGATCCTGCTGTTGGGGGATTATGAGCAGGGGTTTTCGTTGGCTGGGGGGAAGGGGGTGGCGGTGGGCTTGGAATGGGTGAGGGGATGGGACAGGGTAATGGGGATGAAGGCGGGCTTTTCTGGGTGTTGATGAGTTTGTCTTGGGCATGGACGAGGGTCGACGTGCACGTGAACGATGTTGAGCAGAAGCAGGAAATATCACCATCGTTTCTGGTCGTCTATCTGTAATTTTGGATTTTGTATAGCTGGTTTCTTCAAGATGTTATGTTCGGATTTCTTACTCAGTGTCTGGTCGGTGGAATATCGTTCTTCCGGTCAAGAACCCCCCTTGTCTCTAGCCGAGACAGGACGGGAATCTCACCGCCCTTCACTAGTCCTCTCTCTTTCCACGATCACCTCGACTGCGAGCCAAGGACATGTCTCTTCCTTCCTATATGTCTACCACGTCCTCCGGTTTGAACCTCTCATTGAGTTACCTCCCCATCATAACGCCGTCGGGGAAGTCACTGCAGTTGGACTTGGTTGTGCGGTCGGTCGAAGTTGACGAGACGCTGGTGTCGACGGAGGATTCCTTTGATTTTATAGATAGAAGGTCGTTGTAGAAGTCACCGGCGCTGTCGCTATCGTCGGGTTTGAAAGTTCGGTGGAGTTTTTGAACTGTCTACGCCATCGAACTGAGGACGAGGGCGAGTTGGCGGCGGTTAGAGCGGAAGCACGGCTCAACTAGTTCACGGATATTAAGCTCACGGCGAAAGAGATGTTACCGTTCACTCAAGTGTTGATTCTAAGCATGTGCCATGTATCAGAGGGTCTTTCTTTCTCACCAGATGACAAGGTATATCGTAAGCGACACTTCTTGCACGCTCTGCAAGAGAGTAAAGGGGCATATACAATTTATTCCAGGTCCTTCTTCGCACAGCCCCTGGACGTTCGCCGTAGCCCACAGGGCTTGTCTATTCGGATGCTAAAATCCTTCGAGACGGTCTATATAAAGACTGGGTACCGTGCTGTCCTAGGCTTACGGCAGAGGTGATGTAATGAGCGGGGAGAAGCGGTGCTATGATTGAACAGTGTTTTCTATTAACAAGGTGTCGACACGACAGTACTACGAAGAAAGGGAGGCTACGGCGACGACGACTTCGGAGACTGTAAGTCTCGGCACTCGGGACAGCCTCGTCATTGGGCGGATCGTCGGCAGTCAATTGATAATAAGCCTTCTGTTACTCAGCATCCTGCGACTGCCGTACCTAAGTCCTACAAGTCCCTCAAGTCCTGCATATTCTCCAAGTCCAACAAACCGCTTTTCCGCCCCCACAGCGCCACAGCTATGAGTGCCTTTCTGACGAACACCGTGCCTGAGATCTTTGCCACGGATGCCGACTGCTCGACGGCCAACGTCGCACTTGCGGCATTTTTTCTCCGCTCAATCATTGCGCCTCGTCGTCTGCAGACCGTGACTGGAGTCTTTGAAGAGCTGCCCCTTTTCTACTTTAAAACCACTGGCACACAGTCGTCCTTGCAGCACATTACCCTCGCTTGTGCATCGGCAGCTTATGGCATCCGCCACAACTTGCCCGCCGCCCTGGCAATTGGGCGCTCGGCGTACGACGCTGCTATTGCACAGCTGTCCGGGGATTTGGCGACGTTCTCGGATCGCTCTGCACCTGGTGCTGCTATTCTCAATGTTGTCCTGTGCAACTTCTACGAGGCTTGTATTCCCCAGAGGGCCACACGGCCGGCCTCTACAAGCTCTGTATGCCACTGACTCATGGCACAGTTCATGATGTGTCTCAAAGACAATCGCCGTTTCCGCAACATACACGAGAAAGGCTTGGTTGGTCTGATCCGCAGCTGTGGAGCAGTAAGCTTCTCTCCGGACTCTGCTGATGGCCGTCTGTTTGAGGCTGCCCGACACTATATCGTATGTTGAAGTTACCGTGGCAGCGCGATGCCGAATTGACGTTTCTTCGCAGGCGAACGACTGTCTCGAGTCTGGGATATCAGCATCTGAAGCTCTCGGGCAGGCTGTCCCGACTCTGGACAGGGATGATGACGACTTCTGCCGTCTCCTGACAAGCTGCGTGATCCGAGCTGCTGACGCTGCTGCAGCGACATCCAAACTGGACAGTCATTTCACCCGGGAGGAACTGCTTGATGGTCTCCAACGGATTCAAACAGTCGAGCAAGACCTTGAACGGTGGACAAAATGCGTGCCCGAACACTGGAATTTCACAAAGCATTGCAACTTCTCTTGGCCAGCCCAGTACGCCTGCGAAAACAGATGTGATGCGTACTACGACATACAAGTGGCCTCCAATTGGAACTGTTACAGACGAGCGCGGTTGATCCTGTTGGAAAGAACCATTGGTCTGATCGACATCCTCAGCATCTTAGACCGTGAAGATCGCACGGCGATGAGGCATGCTTCACTGAAAGCAATAGCCCAGATTTCGGAAGACGTCTGCGCGAGTCTCCCCTTTCATTTAGGCACACGAGACCCAACGAGCGAGCATATCTCATTCCCCGTATCCCCTGACAACGAAGGTGATGCTGTCCGCAATCAGACTGCTGGAATACATGGCTGGTTTTTAATCGTTCTTCCGATCTGTCGACTTATGAAGACAACGCACATCCCCATTGCTCACACAGCCTGGATCACGGCGCAGCATCGGCGAATATGTGCCATCGTGGGTCACAAACATGGCATATCGGAGGACAGTACATCTGAAATCTTGGAAACTGCAGTACCCGCTTTTGCATCTGCTCTGCCCATTAATTCTAGTCACATTGAGTGAGTGCACTGCTTTCTTCTTGCGTTTTCGAGAAACGAGCAGTCGCTGAATCAGGATTGTAGACCAGCTCAAAGACGTGCTGAGCCTACCTCCACATCCATGTCTTCTGCAAGACCCAAAGAAGACGAGCACCTCCCTGGCAATAAGCTAAATAATCTCGCTGCCGAGAGCACAAGCTCAACAAGTGACACCAGAGCCGAGCCACGGTGCTGGCAGCATGCATGCGGTGGAAGAAGATTCGCAAACTGGTCCAATCTGGAGCGCCATTGCAAAGAACGAAACAAGGCGAAATGGACTTGCGCGCTTTGTGGAGCTCGCTTCACTCGTCGGTCGGCGCAGAGAGCCCACGTAGATCTTAAACGCTGTGGCTCGGTCAATGGTCGTCCACGGGTAGATAGAGAGTTGCCGCCATAGTACAACTAGCCAGTACGATACATGCTTGTGGAACCGTGGATCCGGTTCGGGATTCTCCTTGGCTGCATCGGCAGTGTTGGCTTCGGCGACTATCGATTAGCTGGAACACCATACGATGCATCGTGGTGGAGGAAAAGTATCTGGATGATGCAGCCTTGTCAAGAAGTGTTGTGGGGCCTGCTGTCTACGTTCGGTTAGCATATGGGATCGGCCGATGCATGTTGCAGATTAGCGGACTTGAAGGACTCGCAGCAGCTCCAGATGCGGTAGTAAGATGTTTAAAAGGGCCCGTGAGTCACTCCTTGAATAGACAAACTGACGCCGACTCCATGCGTAGGGCTCTAGTTGTAACAACTTGTCTTCAACGTATATAAGCTGGATAACTCACCCCTCGACTTACACCCCGGCGCCCCGACGCCGTTACCCCTCTTCACATCGCCATGAGTACCACAGCTCGACCAATTGTTCTAGTCCTTGGAGCCGGCGCTGGCATCGGCGCCAACGTCGCATCCTGTTTCGCAGACGCAGGATACGCTGTTGCCCTGGCGGCCCGAAGCCTCCCTACTTCCAAACAAAATCCCTCACGTTTGGAAATCCATGCCGATCTATCACAACCGAGCGTCATCCCGGCCATATTCAGCACCGTGGAGAAGGAGCTCGGAGAGCCTCCAAGCGTTGTAATATACAACGGTGAACTAACATCCCGTCCCTCAAAATCGTATTGCATGACACTGACGGCTCGACCCCAGCGGCTTCGCGCACGTTAGCCCAGGCCGACGACCCTCTAGGATCCATGCCACTCGAAGACTACCACAGGGATATGACAGTCGGCCTGCACAACGCCGTCGCAGCTGCCCAAGAGGCCGTTCGCGGCTTCAAGACCCTCCCGAAGTCTCGCGCCACGACGTACATCTACTCGGGCAACAAGCTCAACGTCATGTCTGACCCGAAGACATGGCCATTCGGCATCGCACGCACGGGCATGGCGCACTTCATCTGGGATTGCAGCGTGGCGTATCAGGAGAAGGGGTACAGGTAAGCTGCCTGGGAAAGTGGATATACTATATCAGACGGGGGACTGATTTGAGAATTTCCAGGTTCTATTTCACCGACGAGCGACTCAGTGATGGGTCTCCGTCTCGTGAGCTGATGGATCCGGTCGAGCGCGCCGCTGTGTATCTGCGTCTGTGTAGGGCGGAGTCGCAACTGCAGTGGCATTATACGTATGTTAAGGGGAGGGGTTATGTTGATTTTCGAGGGGTGGATGATCCGTGGGCTGTGAAAGGATCATGATGGGTCCTGGGGCGGGATTGGAACTCAGGGGGTACTTGTTTTTTGTGAGACTCTTTATGTATCAAGTCTTCTGCAGCTTGGCGAGACGGCTTTCAATCTGTTGAAAGACTGGTCCAAGTATGCCACACCACTTGTGTGCCACACGGTTTGTATTACATTTCAAGATAGATGGAATGTGCGTGACGATTGAGATGTTAGATATACTTGTTGCTACCCTTGAGGAGCCCGTCAAAAACCACTACTCTGTCACGCATGAATCCTGGCAAGTACCCATCGTCGAGTCTCCTGAACCTCATAGCTACGAGAAGTCATCTACTTCTTCGTCTTCCCGGGGATGGTATACAACATGACTTATCAGATCGTCTAAAAGCAGTCGAAACCAAACAGCAGTAGGGTCGTCCATTTACCGGCCTCTGACATTTCTCCGTTGGACGGCACCGAACGGACATGTTCGTCGAGCCCTTCGTTTCCTGAAGAGGAATACGCTAAAGCATCGGATCAAACGAAGGAACCTTTCAAGTGTTATGGGCCCATGTTTGACCATCATGTTAATACGAGTGCAATGTAGATAGAGTGAAGCAGTTCCAGTAGCGTTTTGAAGGAGCTTGGTCAGTAACTTGACTATATCTATCTGTCCCTTCCCGCTCAATGTTGTTTCTTGCAAAAACTTCTCTTTTACACACTCGGCTAACAACCATGGAGGATCCTTTCACTCACCTTCTACATCCTGGTCAGAAGTACCACAAAAAATCATACGATCGCCTTGCTGCTACCAAGGACACTTTCAACGGCAACGGCAAGACAGTCCTCATCACAGGAGGGGCGACTGGAATTGGATTCGCAGCGGCCAAAGCATTCGCTGAATCCGGTACCAACCGTATTGTCATCGTCTCCCGCAGCCTGGAGCCCCAGCTTGCCGCCAAGGCTGCTCTCGAGAAAGACTTCTCCAAGACGAACGTCGTCTTATATCAGCTGTCTCTAACCGACTTCCCCGGAGTCACAGCCATGATCAAGGAGCTCAAGACCATCGACATACTCACCCACTCGGCTGCAACTGGCCACGACGATCACGCCGAGCCCCAGAGCGCCGACTCGATCGATCTGGACGAGATGCAGAGGATCTTCGATGGCAACATCATGGGCACTTACAACCTCGCCAAAACCTTCCTCGCTCTTCCCGCGCCGCCATCAGGTCGAAGAACCATCGTCAACATCTCATCCGTCGCCGCCCAAATGACAATCTCAAACTGCATCGGCTACGGCGCCAGTAAAGCCGCCGGCGTGATGCTCTTCCGCTACCTCGCGGCGGAACGCAGCGATGTCAAAATGTTCTCAGTTCATCCCGGGGCGCACTTCACCCCCATGTCAGCCAAGGCGGGTTTCAAGATCGATGCGTTTCCCTGGGATGATATTAATCTTCCAGCTCACTTTTGTCGTTGGTTGGCGACGCCGGAAGCAGACTTTTTGCATGGGAGGATGTTGTGGGCGCATTGGGATGTTGATGAGTTGGTGGGGATGAAGGAGAGGGTTTTGGCTGATCCTAATTTGTTTACGCAAGGACTCATTCTGGGATGATGAGATCGATCCTTATAGCCTACCATAATATCTTGAATATAGTCGCCACTCCCATTCTATTGAGCCGTAGTATTGTGAAAACATCTCGCCGAAGTTCAGTTGTACATTTATCACAGAAGCTTGACGTATACTCCTTTTATTGTCAGTTTCTGGCCACTCTCAGTCCAACGTACTCTGCCATCTGCATTGGTCAGTTGTATCTACTCCTGTAATGTGTCTCAGAGCGAGATTCGCGACTCGTAGAATTCAGCCTTGCTTCCCATGGCATGTCGAACATGACGGACCTGAGAATGACTTTGAGTTATGGAACAATTCTTGGAAACTTTTGCACAAGCCTCGACATCTTTGAGTCTTTCACGGAGAGTCAGAAGGATCAAGCAGCGGTAGTGAAGTGAGTTGATCACGCCCACTTCGGACGGACCCGAGAAGAGACGGACAAGTCCGACGGGGGAGGTGAAAGTTCCGCCCCTTCTCAACCAAATTTCCGTCCTCTCTGCTCCGTCTCTTCATCATCAACATCTCAATCAGGAACCACGGCTGTGATATGGTGGAATCGGGTTTTGCACACCGCGCCTGCCGCAAATGTCATTCACGCAAGATCAGATGCGATCGTCGGCTCCCAATTTGCCGTTCCTGCGCAGAGAACTCACGAACATGCACCTATGAGCCGCCATCGCAGCCGTCCGCCTCTCGTCGTCATCGGCCTGAACAGAGGACTTCTTCAGTATTGCCATCGCCAGAATCCACCGCCGAAGCTACGGCGGTGGCCGACCCAGAGGAGGTAGCAATCGACCGCTTTGCCGAGACAACGATAAGTTTTCTTGACGAGGACGCATTTCGTCGGAGCTTGTTGCCGTTGTCAAACATTCCACCGGACCATGAGATACCGGAGTACGTACGAGTCTTGGTCAACGGCCATGAGGCAATGCGAACCATCGCCAAAGCATTCTTCGACCATACCTCTTCTTGGCTACCAATCTTGTCCCAGGCAAGATTCTTTGACAGTGCTCTGACAGTGTTCCGGCAGCCGTCGATTGAAACTTATTTCGTATGTTTGTGTATGTCTCTCCACACAGAGCCGCTCGACGACGACACGAATGCCCGAGACACTACAAGATATCGGGCTGTCTGGAAGCTGTTTGATGAGCTGCAGATGGTGCCAGCGCATTCTGCCATGGCGCTGTCTGTGATTCAAGGTCGTATATTGATGCTCGCTTACGAGATTGGCCACGGCATATTCCCGAACGCATTCATGGGCATATCAAGTTGTGTGCAGCTGGCCACCGTCCGGGGTCTCAAATTTGACGACTTGGGGTTGCTCGAGGATCAGCAACAAACGTTGAACATGTCTTTCGCTCGGGAAGAAGAGAAACGGTCGTGGTGGGCTATTTACGTTTTGGAGAGGTAAAGCCTGAACCGTCGGGAAGTCAACGCAGGCTAAGACTGATTGACCTCTTTCACAGAATTGCAAATTTCGGACGAATCCAGCCTCGCACGTTGGTACCAGAGCCTTCGCTATCTACCCTACTTCCAAGCAAAGACCAAGAGTGGCGGGACGGTCGTGTGCGATACAGTGGCAATGTCCTTGGAAGGCCCTCAAGTGATGTCGGCGGTTTCGCTGGCAACGCACGAGCGGCGTATCTCCTGAGCTGTGTCTACATTTACAATGCAGATCGAGAAAAGACAAAACCCCATGAAGAGGACGAAGACTGTCGCATCCAGCTGGTAAACACCATTCATGCTCAGCTCGAGGTCATCAAGTCGCTCTCCGAAGCTAGCACGCCCATCGAGTGCACAAGCTCAGCAATCTGCCATTGCGCCCTCATCGTGCTAAGCAGGTCGCGAGACCTCGACGATGAACTCTTAGAGCCTCACGAAAAGATAAACGCGAGAAAGTGAGCACATCAAACCAGGCAGCATCCCGCCTTATATGTTGCCTTGGCTTTATCATTCGGCAAAGTTCCTCCTGTCCCAAGGAGCGAAGACCGAGTTCGACATTCTGATATTGGCCTTGAAGCGGCTTCGGTCGTACTGGAGAGCAGCAGGTCAGCGAGAAGATCTCCAGTCTTGATTGCAGACGAGGCTGACAAGAGAATTCCAGACGTTTATCTTAAACTGCTTCATGCATACGAGGTAACCCTGTCGCCAGCTGCATGAGACATATACGAGAGACGTGTTCTTGGCTGGACCTCAGCAGGAGCTAAGCGATGTCGTACCAATGTGGGCGGAGCAGCAGCAGCCGCCGCTGCATCACAAATTTTACGAGCAGTGATGGTCTTCCTCGCCTTCTATACCGTCTGGCGCCAGCGTCAAGAAATGCCACCTTACAGTGATGATCCGGACTTACTCAGTAGCGTGGAGTGGGAAACCGCGATAAAAGCCTTTTACAACGGCCTGGAAGCGACTGATGGCATGTACACCGGTCTGCCAGTTGGACATATCAGGCTTTTGACCATCCAGCCAGGCGAGCAAGGAGATGCGATTCGCTGCGAGACTGCCGAGCATCCACTTCGCAAAGACTTAGAGTACTCAGCACTGTCTTACAAATGGGGCTCGCCACCAGAGTCACACTCGATCTTCCTAAACGGACACCGATTCCCTGTTCGAAAGAACCTATGGCGGTTCCTCCATCAAGCCAGAAGTCGAGCATGCTCTACTCTAGCTGGTAGCCTGTGGATCGATGCAATATGCATCGACCAGAGCAACGACCAGGAGCGGGCCCGACAGGTGCACATGATGCCATGGATCTATCGGATGGCCGAGCAGGTGGTCATCTGGCTAGGTCCTGCGTATGAGTCCAGCGACGCCGCGATGGATATGTTCGCGAAAAGACCACCGGAGGGGCGCAAGGGGAACCTTTCAAGTCTCGTGGGGAAGAATGCCGGCATCCCTATCGGGCTGTTGTGTGGAAGACCATACTGGAGACGCCTTTGGGTGTTCCAAGAGGTCACGTTGGCTCGAAAGGTCTCCTTGATGTGCGGCAATCGGCTAGTTGCGGGGGAATCATTCCGCCGAGTTCTCAGCCCGATCGAAGACTATAAGGAGATGGTGCATTGTGGACTGGCGCAACCTCTACGAGCGGCTGACAGCAACGAATACCGATTGATTGAGGACAGCCCTGCCTTGTCTCTCCTATCTCAACGTCACACTCGGAAAGACCGGTTGCTACTATACGAACTGATTCAAAGCACCCGTCACTTACGATGCGCAGAGCCTCGCGATAGAGTCTATGCCTTGCTTGGTGTAGCCACCGACAGCTGCGGAGGCATTCGTGTGGACTACACCATTCCTCTGGTAGCTCTGATCAATAATGTTCTGCGGAGTCAGTGGGAGTTGCAACCGCCGGGTCGGATCGACCATGTCCAAAGAGAGTATCTCGAACTCTTGCACATCTTCGGCCTCAGTTACTCTTCTGCTTCTGATCTTGCCGACGGGCATGGACGGTTCCCTTGTCCAAGCTTGGACGACAGAAGACGGCTTCTGCTAGTTCCTACTGGAACTTTTCTTACTCTTTGGTGGGCTGAGTTTTATGGCCATGAAACGGCGGCACTGCTCATCCTTGAACTACTTGACTGGGATGAGTGCCTAGCAAGTGCAAAAGCCCAAGGGAATGAAGCAGCCATAAGGCTGCTACTCTCCGCCGCTGCGCGTTCAAGCCGGAACGAAAAATAATGAGACTTGCCTCCAGAGATACAGTATTTAGATTACCAAAAATGAGGAAAAACATACCTGGAATATTCATCGGTCTATGTGTGATCTTGACAGGGTGATAGCATTTATCGCGTTTGAAAATGTGAATCCGAGGGTTTTACGTGGAGGTTTCCCGGTGCGAAGCGTTCGACGAGCAGACACTGGGTGGTATTACTCACATCAACTGCCATAGCCTCAAGGATCTCATCGATGTTAATATGATGATTTCTGAACAAAAGTCTGTACAAACCATGTGATCATTAATCAGCGGATGTTGTAGTCAGCATCAAAGCGTACTTTGGTCCACATACCGCTCTCCGTAACTTGGCCGTTCCATGGAACCTGGAGTAGTGGATCTTGTCCGAGAAGTCGGCGGTTTCGATGGCGTAGTTCTCAGGGTGTCGAACGTTTGACCCGGCTTAGAAACCCGGCTACATCGGCGGTAGTACGGCTTCTATATTGTGTTCCCTTGCCGAGCAACTCATAGTCTTCATCGTAGCTGATCTGACTTCTAGCTCCTCGCAAGTTTGATAAAACATGGCCTCCGCTGAGCAGCACAGCGCACTCTTCAAGCCCCTTCGCATTGGCAGCAGTCACCTTTCCCATCGGATCGCTCTTGCACCACTCACTCGACGTCGAGCCCAAGATGATCACACCCACACGGTTAATCTCGCCAGCGAATACTACGCTCAGCGTTCTTGCTACCCCGGAACGCTGCTCATCACCGAAGAACATTGATCTCTCCGAGAGCTGGCGTGTACAACAACATACCAGGGATCTACACACATAGGCATATCGAAGCATGGAAGCAGATCGTGGACAAGGTCCACGAGGCCGGTGGAATCATCTTCCTTCAGCTAGCAGCGGTAGGGAGATTGGTAGACCTGGAGGATTGGGAGTCTCAAGGCAGACCAGAGTTATTCTCTGCTTCTGCGATCCCCGTGGATGAGGACTATCCAGTGCCGACTCCCTTGGACGGGGAGAGCATCGAACAATACATCGAAGACTTCGCAACAGCGGCAAAAGCAGGTGTGGAGATTGCTGGGTTTGATGGCGTCGAGATACATGGTGCAAACGGACTGTTGGTCGATCAGTTCATTCAAGATGGGACGAATCAGCGCAGCGACTCGTGGGGTGGCTCGATCGAAAATTGATCTCGTTTCGCGTTCAAGGTTACGAGTGCCGTGGCCAATGCTGTCGGTGCCGATAAGACGGCGATCCGACTTAGTCCATTCAGTCCATTCCGAGGAATGGGCATGAAAGATCCATTGCCTCAGTTCTTGGACCTCCTGACGAGGCTGAAACCTTTGAAGCTGGCGTACATACATCTCATCGAACCGCGAATTGCTGGAAGCTTAGAGGTTGACACACACGACACACTTGAGCCATTGATGAAGCACTGGTCAAACACATCTCCCGTTGTTCTAGCTAGCGGATATACTCCTAGCTCAGCCCTGGAGGCAGCTCAGGCGTTCCAGCAGTACGACATCATCATTGCCTTTGGTCGACATTTCACTGCAAACCCTGGCTTGGTCTACCGTATCAAGAACACCATCGAGCTGAATCAATACGACAGATCGACTTTCTACTCTACAATGAGCCCTCGGGGGTACATTGACTATGCATTCTCCAAGGAATGGCAGGCCGCACCCAAAGAACTATAAAGCTAGCGAGATACCTGATCGATCTCAAAGCCAGGCGATCTCATTCCAATCTTTAAAGTTGATTCATTAAACGAAGGAAATGGGTGATCTTCATGGCAGCATTTGACCAGAATTCAATCTCACTGCTTACTGGCTTTTCGCCTCTCACATTATGTTCATCAGAAAATCGTCCCCGTTTTAGCAATCTGTAACAAAATCAAAAGGTAACGACGTAAGTGCTGCCAGCCGTTGCCTGAATCGCGCCACCATAGGACTGCCCATCCACCCTAAACGCTCTCCCACCCTCAATTCGAACCTTCAAAGGCCCATCCACAGACGCAGAGATCGTCGCCCCTGTGATATGATGATCTTGCCACTGCGCACTGACAGTAAATCCACCTCTGCTCTTCCAGCCCGTGTAGCTCCCGTTCGCCAGCCTGGTCGTCGGCAAGGCTGGACCGATGTGCACGATGCCATCTGTGTGACTCTGCAGAAACATCTCGTTCAGGGCAGCCACAATGCCGAAGTTGGCGTCGATCTGAAATGTGTTACTCGTATGGCTGAGCAGGTTCGAATAGGTATATGTGGTCAAAAGCACTTCTGCGCTTGTGACAGCGGCATCGCCGTTGAATGCCCGGGCGAAGAGTGCAGAGGACCATATCCGTGACCACCCTTCGGAGCCGCCACCACTATCTATTCGGTGCTGAAGAAGCTTGTTCGCGGCGTTGAAGATGGAAGTGTCGTTGTCCAACGGCGAATACTGGTGGCCTGGGTGGAGGCCGAAAAGAGGGGAGAAGTGGCGATGACCTGGCTCAGTCTCGTTGAAGTCCTGAGACCATTCGAGGAGTCTTCCAGTAGTTGGGCTGATTATTGGTTCTTGGAGCTGCGAAAGAAACGTCTGAGCATCTTCGACTCCATTCGAAGAGCCGACCGCATTGCTCAGCTCGATGAAGCCGGTGAAGAGGTCCCAAAGCAGGGCTCGGTCCTGGGAAAGTCGTGAGCCTCTAGGTAACCTCGCAACTCTTCACGTCAAACAGATACTCACCATCTGCGTGGTAGTATCGATGCCAGTCTGCTGCCCAGCAACGCTATCATTTGAGGGGATGAAGTAAGAATTCTCGGGCGAGTTCGAAGGATAGTTCGTCCTATACCCGTCTTTCAACACGCAGAAGTCTTCGTAGAAGGCGACAGCATCGTTGAAGAGCGGACCCGCCACCTCAGTAACGAAGGTAGCATTCCTAGTAAAGCGGTAGTGCTCAATCACATGCGTCATCAGCCATGCATTGCCCATCGGCCAGATCGTCCACTGAGTGCCAGAATCCACCGGCGCACAGTCACCCCATAGATCTGTGTTGTGATGGCACACAGATCCAGAAGCGCTGTACATGTCGCTTGCTACTTGTTGTCCACGTTGTCGCATCAGGCCTAGGAGGTCCCAGAGAGGCGTGAGCGATTCGGAGAGGCCATTGATATCCGCAAGCCAGGAGTTCATTTCAAGATTGATGTCGATTGTATATTTAGAGCCGAAGGGAGGATCGAAGTCCTTATTCCAGATGCCTTGAAGATTTGGTGAAAGCGTGCCGGGGCGAGCCGATGATATCAGGAGATACCGGCCGTAGTTATACATAAGGGTTAGGAGTTCGGAATCGCTATCTGCATCACATAGTCAATCCATGAGAAGTCGGAGTATGGCTAGGCATGTACCAACCGATGTTCTGGCTTGCAGCGAGATTTTGCAAACGTTTGTAGGTCTCAACTCCTACTGCCTCGCCTGAACTGCCCACAGAAAAGGTTGCTCTGGAGTAGAAGCCTTGAAAGTCTTGCACTGCTTGCTGATATATCTCATCGAACCCCTGGTCTGCTGCACTATTGAGTCGATCCTTGAGGGCCGACTCATAAGATGCTTGATTTGGATACCGGTAAATGGTCTCTGCATCCCAGTAGATCACGATCGAGTCTGCATTTACAATGGAAATGGAATCGGCGTTGGTCGTCAACGTGCCTGCATGTAATCCTGGTCAAAAGCCTGATCGCGAGGCACCCCAGACCATGAATTATTAATGCTTACCTCCAGTATTTACAACCCTGGCTCCAGCTGTGAAGGTGTACATATTGTCATCTGTACCGGCACCACGAAGTAGTATCAGACCATTGTCATAGGTAGTAGAAACATTGCCTTGGCTCCTTTGCAGGGCTACAGTCAAATTGATGGCTCCAGGCTGGCTTCCATTGTAGTGGAAAGCAACAACATTTGCTGGTGTACTCGCAACCGCCCTTCGTTCGAAGCTCATGTTGTTGTAGGTGTACTTTACGTACTGCAATCCGGTGCTGACATCCAGAGTCCGGTTGTAGTCCTGGACTGATCCATGGCCGACCTCGATGGTAAGATTGCAAGCAGCCTGATACCTCCTCGGCGATGTAGGAACTCCCGTCATATTCTGCAACCAGTCGTCCCCTGCTGCTGTTAGGTCCCCCACGTCCATCTTCGACCTAATTCGAGGGAATGCAGCTTTGGCATTGGGGTTGATTCGGTTCGTGAATCCGCCGCTCCAAATCGAATCTTCGTTCATGTTGACGATCTCCTGGTCGATGCGGCCATATATCATCGCTCCAATGCGGCCATTTCCGATAGGCAATGCTGAGTTAAAGCCAGATGCTGGAGCAGAGTACCAGAGAAGTGAAGACGGATTGTCCTCGGCGAGAGCACGATCTGCCAGGAGAAAGATGGCGACGAAGGCGGTGAGTATCGAGGTGTAGCCCATTTTCGCTGTACCTTCACCTAGGAAATGAGCTGGATTTTGGACTTCAATTCCTTCTTAGAGAAAGGACCGTTTAAGCGCCTATATCAATCAACAATCATGAATGAACGATTCTTGGACTTCAGGCTGAATGCATATGCTGCAGCATTTTCCCCACAGATCATCACTCGTATCGACGTGGTGATCATTGGAGTCTGCATGAGCCGGTGACCGGGTTGGTGGAGTAAGTTTGGAGACAGAAAAGCAGCCTGCTGCCCGCTCTCTAAGATCAGTAATTCACATGGGTCAAGAAAAACCAGCTGTCAGGACTCAACTGAATCGGCTCTGGTGGTGTTTGTACTTCAACCTACAGTCTTTTGGCCAATCGGTTGGCTCTCTTGTAGGCGATTCGAGTGCTAGATCAGAGACTCCAAGATCCTGCACGGATGAGAAATGTTTTTGGTCAATCAGAGAGCAACCGACCACGGCAGAACTAAAAGATGATAGCAACAGCTTGTTCGAAACTGACTTTGGGAAGAACACAGTGATTGAGCAAGGACTGGATCAAGCGAGGATACGAGGGTGGTCAAGGTTGGAGATGTACACATGCCCACGAATGTTGATCTTGCTACGACTGGAAGACTATAGTCGGCATGGGAGTCCGCTGGTCCGATTTTCGTCTTGACAAAGGCTCTGTACGGATCCCGTACGGACATGCTAGTTCATATGTTCGCATGACTAGCGCCTTGGTCATGGTTCATGCCGTGGCTGAATCTCACGGCGTCGTATTGAGCAGCTGTCGACGCATCAGACGAATCATGATCAAATTTGTACTATGCATGTAAGACGCCTCTTGCCTAGGAGGAAATCTACATGACCGAGATAGCCTCATCACCTTTTCTGCTTCTAGATCCGTCACCTAAAATAAGTCTGATCACCAAACGAGCGCAGACGCCTCGACAAATGGTACATAGTAGCAGTACTTGCCGCCGTTCCTGCATTGTTGCCAGCAACAACGACATCCACACGCAAGAATCCAGCAGCCCTATCGTTGCGAAAATGTTGTCCTCTTACCTCCTTTTTGCCTTGCCCCTGCTGGCCAGTGCAGCCCCAAGCCTCAACGCACGATTCGGCAACGAAGTCGTCTACATCAGCAGATGCATTGCCGACAGTGGCTCCAACAACCAACTCGAAGCCGACTATTATAGCGACATTGGCAACAGCCAGAACCTCCAAACACCCAACTCGGTCTCCCAGCCTCAGTTCGTCAACTCCGGCCAGCCCAACTTCAACGGGCAGCACAGCTACTTCTTTCCAGACTCCGGGGTGACCTTCACCTACAATGCTCAGAACATCAACCAACCTGCTGGGACACAGGTCGGTACTGGAAGTAACGGTAGCCCATTCACCTGTTTCAGAGATACCGATCGGAACTTGTACTACCGCCATGGACAGAATAACAGGCCTTGCGTTGCCGTGCTCTATTGTCGCAAGGTAAGACGAAGCCCGTCCCGTACAAGTTTGACAGAATGACAGTCCTGACTGAACCATCAGAACTGATCCCCCAAAAGTCTCGCCGGTGCTCAAAGCTGCAATTGACAGTAATGGCGTTAGGCAGGAAAGCTGGTAGAGCGTAGATCTTGGGAGACTTTGCAGAGTCTCGATAATGTTCAAGGCCGGACGCAGATCTGGAAGGCTCCCACCAAAACAGCGTGTTCGGCTCACATACATCGACTACTTGAATTCAGTAGTTGGAAAGTCTACGCTGTCATCTCTCCTTCCGATATTCTCAGCGCCTCCTACACCTAGTTGGCTCACGTCATACCCATGCTCAAGCAGATATGCTTTGAATCTTTCGTCCTCCTTCTCAATCGTGTCCTGTTCGATATACGGCAACAAGAATAGCGCAAGCCCAGCGGTGACAATGCAAAGAGTACTTGCAATGAAGAATGGGTATTGGCCAGCTTTGACCGGATCCGAATCCGCGTACTGATTGTACAGCATAACTAGCGTCTTGGATCCGACAAAAGCTCCCACTCTCCCCCACGCAGCGGCAATGCCGTAGTACTTGCCTCTCACAGCAGTAGCACAGGTCTTCGAGGCTATGAGGCCGATGTTGTCTCCCGGCCCGAGCTCGCCAAGGGCGATGAAGATACCGTATACGACAACAAAGGCCGCTACCAGGCTTGGTCGATACAGATAACTATAGCAGCCCGCCATGATGAAGCCAGTGATCCCCTGGGCCAGGACCGAGTATCCGAGCGCATGCTTTGGTCCAATCCAATCGGACAGCCAACTTCCTGCAATGCATCCAGGCATGTAGAAAGATGTAAGCAAGGTATTCCATCCGAACGATACCCACAAGCTCTCGCTGTCCCCGAGCAGGTTGGCCAGGATCTGGGAAGAGAATATGTTGAAAGCGTAAGAGGAGAAGTTGTATAATAGCCAGATCGTGGACACAATGGTAAGCCGAAACCAGTAGAACTTGATGCATAAGAGCCATGGAGTCTTGGCTTTGACCATGCTGGCAGTGGTGAAAGCTTCCGGTTCGCGAAGTTTGAAGCGCAGGTAGAAGAGTGAGAGCGGTGGTATTACACCCAGGCCGAGAGAGACTCTCCTATAGATCACATCAGTCGTGACCATACATGTCCATCAAATCAACGTACCAAGCCACCCTCAGATGATCATCCCCGGTAATACGAGCTACGACCATGGGTACCAAGGCTGCGACAACGAATCCAGCATCAATCTGAACGTTGGTAAACAGGATGAACCAACGATGTCTGGTACCAGATTTCAGCTCGCCGGTACTCTCAGCACAGGACACAGATCCCGCAGGATATTCGCCGCCTACAGGGCAATCAGCAGATGGAATTGACTCAGTCCAGACGTCTTATACCAATTCCAATCCCCAGAAAGAACCGATAAGCTGCCAAAGCTGCAAACAATCCCTGAATGCTCCCTCCAGCCCCATAGCTCCCAGTTGAGAGTGCTGCAAACACAATGATGATCATAGTCGACACAAACAGACTCCATTTCCTGCTCCAGTGATCACTAGTCCAGCCGAAGAGGAGGTTGCCAAGAAGAGTTCCCGCAAAAGTGATGGAGGAAACGTTGCTCTGGGCTGTGCTTTCTGCGTACTCTTTCGGATATATCGTGGCCAGCATTGTCGAAACGCTCCCGATCACGCCGTTGAGGTAGCCGTCTGAGAAAAGACCTGCTCCGCAGGCAATGACCGGCCATAGGCGGTCCCATTTTGACTTGATCGGTGCTGCGTCTTCTCTGCTCTGGTCTTCAGCCTGTTCCTGTGAGACATTGTGAGCGTCCTTTGCCATGATCGTGTTGAACAGGACAAGGACGTACGACTTCAATTTCCACGCCAAATTGTGACATGCGATCATTTTGAAGGAGAGCACACGACCTCCACAGTGGCGTTCTGTTGAAGACCAACCTTATCGTCTAGTTCATGCACGTGGCGTTGCCCTGCATAACGGCTCTTTGATTGTCACATGACAGAGGTAAAGCTGCTTATTCTTTGCTTGTGCGGAGGTTCTCCTTTTTGATAACTCTATACCCGTGGAGACTTTACATGGACGCTGTTGAGATACAGGATCGACACAAGATCGATTCAAGATGAACACAAGACCCTCTCACAGCAAGCAGATATGCCATGATCGTGATATTACCCCCGACCAGCCTGCAAGCCGCGACCAGCGTCACGGGCTGCAGGTTGTCAAGCCGTGCAGAAAGCAGATCAAACCTCAAGCTGGCAGGCTGTGGTTCATAATCTGTCCCTCAGCGGCTGTTGCCAAACTTGTAGCCGCCCCAGATCTCGCTCAACCAAGCGAAGAAGCTGGCGTAGATTTGAGCCTCCGCACCAATCGATGTGTGCTCGCCGGCACCCAGAGACGTCAGAAACTCGTGGTACGTGAGGTTCTTCCCATTGGGACGACCTTCTTCCAGGAACTTCTTCGCCAGCTCCGGCTCGAAAAGAGTCGTGTTGTCGTCCTGCAAGCAAGTCAGCGGCAGTTTTGAAACAAAATTCTCCGGCGGTACTGACCCGTCCCTTCGCGACATAGACGGGGAGGTTTCCAATCTCAGCCGCCGTCGTCTCGTTCCACACAAAATCGCCCAGACGCTTCCACGCACTGTACGGCTCTGGATTTTTCAGTCCCCAGAAAGTGTATGCCCAGATGTAGAAGAAGCCCGTGCCGAATTCTGGGTTGTTAAGGTTTTGCAGTATGGCTTGGTTGAACTCGTCGACTTTGCTGTCGTTGTAGAGACCCGTGAGCTGCGGTGGGAACTGGGCGGCGACGGCTTGACGGAAGTTGGGTAGGCCGTCGAGGAGGAACATAGCTGAGAGGCGATGCTCTTTTGCAGCTGCGAGCGGGGCAAGGAGGCCGCCAAATGAATCCCCCAGCAGCACGATCCTTGTCGTGTCCACGTCTTTGCGTGTGTGCAGGTAGTCGACGATGGGCGTGACGACAGAGTTCCAGTCGGTGATGAAAGCGTGGCCTGCACGGCGTGGAGTTGGCTGCCCTGGACCCTCGTACGTAAGACAGTTAATGCTGCGCTTGAGGATGTTGGCACAAGGAAGATGGTACAGCTCCTCTTGTGGGCCATCGTAGCCAGTTCCGACAATAACCGTCGGCAGTCGATCATCGCAGTCAGAGCCCTTGTAGTAGTAGGTTGGGATGTCAAAGGGACCGATGCTCGAGTTTGGCGCCTTGAGGATCACACGCTCCCCTGGAACAGGAAGGAAAGAAATGGCTTTGGCGAAATCAGCCAGCTGCTGGTCCCAAACACTGTAGAGACGAGGATCACTGGCGTTGTTGACCAGCAGGTAGACCGAGTCGCGGTAGTATGTAGATGCGTGGAAGTACGCTTCACGAGCACCAGCTGGATCAACAGCGGGATCTATGCCCTCGGCGATGGCGTGGATCTTCTCTGCAAAGTTGTAGTAGGCGGGATAGTAACTGCTGATGTTGCCGGAGATGACTTTGGTCGCGACTCGGAGGACTTCGCCGGTGTTTGACCCTTCGTTCTCGGCTAGCGACAGTGTAGCCTCGAAAAGGAAGGCAAATTCCGGATCGGCAGACAGCTGGAAGATGGTCGAATTTTGTGGAGCGTAGGTCGGCGAAATGGCGCTAGATGCCTGGGCAGCCTAAAAAGAAGTCAATGCATAGTATCACGCAGGGGATGTCAGAGCCTTACACTCCAAGCAGCAAAGCCAATGATAGGCAAAGCAATGCGTGAAAACGACTTCATCGTATCTTCAAGTCTCCTTCTGATTGTTGACTGCAGGGACACTTCACGCAACGTCTGGCCAGGAACGATTGACTTAAATGTCAAACACATTATGCGCACGGGCAGTGCGTGCGAAGTTCTTTAACGGCAACATAGTTGCACTCAGCCTCAGCCAGCAACATGGCGGCGTCGCAACTAATGCCAAACATTAAGTCAAGGCGTTGGCGTTTGCTTACTGAAGTAGATGCCGTGATTGAGGCTTTCAGGAACATAACCATGTCTTTACTAAACAATGCGGCTGAAAGATGCAACAAAGATGACCACTGCCGTAGACGGATAGTCCAGGGGAAGTTGTCGTACTTTAGCCTATCGCCAGCCTCGCGTCTGCAGCATTCAGCAGCTTTGACAGGAATAACAGCAATCTGCCTTCAGTCTAAGCCCCAGCTAAGCGAATGGGCTACCATGCGAGTGTGCAGCGATACGGCCGGTATGCAAGGCATAGCCAATTCGTTGCTCCTGGGGCATGGGTTGCGAGCGCTTGTGTGGGCGAATTTCTCGATTCGACGGTGGTATGTACGACTACAGGCGCGTATTGCTCTGCGTGATCTGCAAACCCGAGCTAGTCAAAACTCATCGGCATACTGCACTACCACATGACAGTCCATGAGACTGTACAGCAGGAAACAAGCTCATGCTCATGCGGATGGAAGAGTGTCTCCACCGCATCTTGGCAAATGCTTCGCCGGTCTGACCATCCAAACATGCTCCTGCACGCCCTTCCCCTGCCACCTGGCTGGAGGCGGAAAGGAACACCGTTCCACAACTAGGAACTCCTTCTTTTCGTAGAACTTCTCAGCCCGAATCGAGGACTCAACACAGCACTCCAAACCCAACTCATCAGCTTGGGAGATGCCCCATTCTGAAACTAGATCCGACGCCGCTTTTCGGATGTTTCGGATGCACGGCTAGATGCAGTAGCACGAATAGCTGCCCATCTGCCTGTTGCAAAGCTTCCCGCCTCCGCTTCGAATAGAGATCGGAAAGGTACTCAGCCCATTCCCGGTCGTCCTCGTTGGGCCAACGGGGACCTTGCACACGAGGCGTACGAAGGAGTGCATTCAGCTCTTCCCCAGAGCATGGCAGGGACCAGCGGCCACTCGCGAGGATCTCGCCCGTCGTCGTATCAGTGACCTTGAGCACTTTCAGATGCTGCCTGGCTTGTAGCTTGTAATAGGACGACTGCCATCTCCGGATGACGTCTATCGATTTGGATACATTGCATCCTGCTCGTTCGGGAAGAAGGCGTCGCGGTCGAAACGGACAATTGCCGGGATGTCGTCATATTCGATTTCTGAGATGTGCATTGGCGGCATGGCTGCAGCACAGCAGAAAGTCTGGAGCGAGACAGTCAGACGTGTTCCGAGCGCCGAGTCAATCAACAGAACCGTTCGCAGTTGGGACTGTTTTCGGCAAGCTTTTCAGCCATTCGTCCATGAGAACGAGAGCGAGCTGTACTGAGAAGCAGCTTGAGTAATTATCGGCCTCAATTCACGCGAGTGCGAATGAGACGATTGCGAATGCGACCTCGGCCGAAAACAGTATAAATGAGTGATTTTGATGGATTCGTCCTTCAGCACGTGCTGAGTAGTAAGACAGATCCATATGCACGAGGCTGAAGCGATCACTACGCGAATAGGCAGAGATCGACAAACGGGCTGCGCTAGTTGAAGATGGTCTGCTAGGGTCATGGACGCTACGGTTTCAAGCATCTGATGAAACCCGAATGACTGGATGTTCATGATCACTACCGCATTTGGCACAATTGTTTGCTTCAGAATAGGGAACCAGTGGACGTGGTATTCGTTGCCAGGTCTTTGACGACTACTGCAACGAGGTTGGTATCAAACCACAACCTAGGAGAATCGACCATTCTTCGTTTCTTGCGTCCGATACACATATGTTCTTCGATTCTCGCCACCGCCGTCTTGGCCATCTCGATCGAATTCGCCACCAAAAATTCCTCTCCACTTGAATACATAACCACCATGACGCTGTCGCACGACTCCATCCTCTCCATCGTCGAACTGGTGCTCTACGCACCTCTCCTCCCACTAACAACCTACCTTCTCTTCCGCCACGGTCGCCATGGCATCCTCGGATACTACTACCTCAGCGCGGCCTGCACAGTGCGGGCAGTCTCAGATATCGTGCAACTGGCCACGTCCGTCAACGACAGCACGCCATCTCTCGGAGCCACGATTCTCAGCTCCGTCGGCCTCTCGCCCTTGATGCTCGCCCTGGCAGGTATGCTGCACGAAAATCACCACTATCGCCTCGAGATGTCGAACAATACCGCGGCCGTCAAAAGCAGAATCACCAAGCTCCTGTGGTTCGTCCAGATCAACATCCACTCCATCTGTGTGGTCGGCATGGTCCTCCCTCATCGTCGGCGGTGTCGATCTTCAGGAGGCTACAACTTCTGATCAAGCCAACTCTGCCATCAAGCTTCGTGAAGCGGGCTCCATCATCCTGCTCTTGCTTTGGATCGGCTTAGGACAGTACGCCGTATATCTGGCCTATCGATGCCGGGATTTGCCCAACAGGAACGGAATCGTCAGTCTCGCTTTCTGGAACCTGCTTGACTCGCCTTTCATCGGGATCAAAGTCATCTACAATGTCGTTTATGCTTTCGATCACGACGACGCGACACTCAATCCCAATACTGGATCTCTGGCTGTGAAGGTGGTTCTGGTTGTGCTTCCGTCCCTGGTCGTGGCCGTCTTGTTGACGATTGGAGGATGGAAGAGCCGGGATATTTCAAGACTACGTGGATATGACGCAGTCAATCCAGGCGAGCAGGTTTCGTATGAGGTGAAGCAGGAGAGGTACTGAACATAGTAAGAGGTTGATATGACGTCGAAGAAGTGAGAGTAGCCGCAGCACGAGTCGAGAACCTTTTGCGATGAAGAAGACGAGAAGCATGAACACGATGAGATCGGTATTTTTTGGAAACCGACAATTAGTCCGAGTTTTGATTTCCTCGATATCAACATACTAAGATAATGACAGACACCTGCAATCACAGTTCAATCTGAATCATCAGTGATGCCTTCACAGTCATCATCAGAAGACTCTTCAGAGACTCCCTCCGGCCGCCAATCCTCGTCCCAAAGCACCTGAACCGGCCTCCCTTTATACCTCATCTCGCGAACATAACCACAAGGAGCCTCAGTCGGCCTCGGCTTCCCATACGTGCGGTACGCCGCCATGATCCCCTGGCACGCATCATGAACCATGCTGGAGGTAATGCCCGGTCCGAACCAGGGCTCCCAGTCCGCTTCTGTCTCGATAAAGTCGAAGTATTCAGTCGTCGGGCCGACGACGGCGGAGTCCATGCGAATTGTCTGTTCGTGGCAGGACATGTCGGAAAAAGTGATTCTGTCTTTCGGTAGGTAGGCATGCAGTTCTCGCTCGCCCCATTCTCGGTTCTCGGCTTGTACGAGTAGGTCGATTATTATCCCTCGCAGCCAGTGGTCGAGTCCGTCGGGGGAGCCGGATTGGGCACGAAGCATCCTCATGGCTCTCTCTTTGTGCTTGGGACACCGGGAACACATGGCCATGCTGAAGAGTGGGCCGTTGACCACACGGTCTACGTACACAACCGGTCGGCCATCCTGATATGCAGCCATGACATCTTCTGCGAGGTCGAGTGCATGGTCGACAATGCTGGAGTATGCGTCGAAAGTCCTCTCTCGCGGGCTGATAATTTTGGAGAAGAACAGAACGTAGGCGTAATCGAGGCCGATTCGAAGGTGCTTTAGCTCAAGACGTTCAGCCTCTGCTCCTTCAGGGAGTTCGCTGTACATCTTCTCCCAGTAATATGCAAACATGGCCAGCTGCCGAATTGCTTCTTGTGCCACGGGACTATGCTGGGGAATGTATGCTCCTCTCGCAAGGTTTCTCATGAGCCGCGCCACCACCTGGATCATGATGTCTTTGTATGCCTTCAAAATCTGACCAGTACTGGTGAACGGACCCCGAACATGATCCGTCTCAATCGTCATGCACGATTGGCTCGCGGTCGACTTTTCGAACTGGTGAGAGATATCCGGCGTCCACAGTTTGAAGCCATGAGATTTCCCAAGTCGTGTGAGAATGGTTTTGTAACCTCCCCCTGCCTCTGCGCTTGCACAGCAGCTGTTCTTGCAAATGGCCTCGCAGAGGGGAATCTTCAATCCGTTCTCGACGCCCAAATCGGCGTGGGCGTAGTCGCATCTCAGCAGGCTGTACGCCACCATCAGAATGCAGCTGACGACTAAGTACGACGGCTGCCAGTCCGATCTCGCACGCAGTAGCTCCGTAGCCTTGTTACATTGCGTCAGTGCAAAGACGTCCAGCCTGATAGAATCCACGTGGAGCAGAAGCTCGTGCGTGGATGCAATCGCAACGACCAAGTGTCGAAAGGCTCCATGCTTGTCTTGCCAGTTTAGGAACATGCTCGGTCCAAAAGGCGAAATCTCGATGCAGGGTGACGATCTTCCGGACCGTGACTTGCTGGAAGAAGAGGAAGCTCCTCCGCTCGTCCTCGCTCCAGGCCGGGTATAGTGTTGGTGGCGGGCGGATTGGAGGACTTGGGGCGCGGGAGTCATCCTTATATACCGTCTCGCTGTCTTTTCGCTTCTTGGTCGATGTCGATAAGGGTTTTGATTTCCGCGGCTGACGAGGGCTCAGTCGGCTGGTCCTTTGGGCATGCGAGAGGAGCTGGATCCGCTCCACATGTTCAGAGTGAGACAAGGATTGTGACTTGGCGTCCTTATTCACCCACAAGAGACTAACTGGCTTGGACATCTGCCACGTGCTGGTGGTGGAGGAGAAAGTGCTCCAAGACTCGCCAGCCGAGACTCAGCACCGTCTGTCGCTTCCCTCTTGTACGAGTGCCCCCCGCGCGCGGAAGAGCAATACGCCGAAGCCAGACCTAATCGCCTCTCTAACTCACTACACCTCGATACGGGCGAACAGGTCCAATCACAGAGTCTATACTGCAGCTCCAACAGTTCGGAGACCTACACGACACTGCCCTGAGCTGAAAAGATGATAAGGATAGGCTTAGGATGGCTCCATTGTGCACCAAAACCTACGTCTAGCCCTGTGTCGTGACATAGCTGAATAACAAGACCCTCGGAGATAGAAGCCCGGAGCTCGGCGCGAATCCGATGGCCCAGAGGCGGTGGAAGCAGTCACACAATATCTATCATGCAGGAGGACGGCACTTGAGTAAGTAAAGCTTCTTACCAACTGATGACTGGCAGTCATAGCAGGGGTTGCGCTGAGGGGATACGAAGCAGGCTGCGTTGATCGAAGCCGGCAATTCCTGATATTGACATGAACTGCAGGCTGCAGGATTGGTTCCCCTGCAGGATTGGTTCCCCTGCAGGCCATGTGCTTGGTAATGACAAGGGCTTCGGGGTCGAACATAGTCGATGGGGGCCGACGAGTGGATGCTGTGGGTCAAAAATCCAACGAGGTCGTCTTTTCTTAGGGCAAAGGAGACATACGAGGAACAGACTCTGCATGACGACGCTTCTATTACAATCTGTAGGCTGTATCTGCCGAATAAGAGTCACTTCTCCACTTTCTCCTCGACCACGACCGGCGCTTCTTCGAGCTCCGTCTGCCGATTCGCCGCTGCAGCCTTATCCTCCTGCCTCTGCTTCTTCTCGGCCGCTTTCGCTCTCAACGTCTGACCCTTCGCCATCATCCAGAACACCGCTCCCAGCAGGATGACATATAGCAGAGCGATGAACGTGAATGCCCACCCGATTCCCATTGCCTGCGTCATAGGGATGATCGCGGCAGCTCCTCCGGCAGACATCAGACACCGGACGAAATTGACGGCTGCTGTCGCCGTAGCCGGCTGGTCCTTGTATAGGTCGATGAGGAGAGTGTTGGTGACGTTGAAGCTTGTGCTGACTCCGAACCCGATGAAGAACAGCGCTATCTCCGGCCCTGCGAGGGAGACTCCGGCATCGAGAGTCCAGCCAAACACGACGAATGCCATTGTTCCGATGAGATGACCCGGGAAGACGATTTCGAATCTGACTCGTTCGATTGGGAAGCTACTCAAGTCTTGTTGTCGACCTTTCTTGATGTCGAAGCCTAACCGTTTGGCATGGCGACGGAAATTCCAGTCTGCCGCATGGCCCATGGTCAACGTCGAGGTCAGTGATCCCATGCCCATCGATATGAAGCAAAGACCTATCTCGAGTGTATTGAGATTGTAGGTATGGGCGTAGAGGGTGGGTACGGAGCTGGTGACAACCATCATGCCGGTGAAAAAGAATCCATTGTACAACAAGATGGCACAGCTCTCCGGGTCAGCAAGAATCCGAAGTGTCCGCAGAGGGTTTGGGAAAGAAGCTCTCTTCCTGCCACGGTTCAGCTCTGTGGAGTCGTCTGCTGATGATGGTGTCCCGTTCTGCTCTGCCCATCTCTTCTGGCTGAGATGGCCGATGATCGATCGATTGACCCCTCTAGCTGGGATGCTGCCATTGCCAACGACATTTCGGCATGTTTCTGGAAAGAGCAGAATGAAGACGACCAACAGCACACCCGTGAAGATGACCAAGAACCAGAACGTCCATCTCCAGCCGAGGAACTGTGCGAAGAGACCGCCGATGGTAGGGCCGAATGCCGGACCGAAGAGCAAGCCTGCAGTGGCATAGCCCATGTATTTTCCACGTTCAGCAGAAGTAGCGATGTCCGCCACAACGGCGTTTGAGAGAGCAATTGCAGCACTGCAGCCAAATGCCTGAACCATTCGAAGAATGAGAAGAGCGGCGTAGTTGTGTTGCAGTGCAAGACCAATGTTAGCACAGCCGAAGATGATGAAGCAGACAATATACGACAGTCGACGACCGTTCTGGTCAGACATGCCTGCTATCAGCGCTGGGGCTATGGCTTGGGCGATCATGTAGGTCGTCAGGGAGAGATTGATCAGGGTCGGGGTGACGTGGTAGTCTGCGGCGATGGTGTCCAGTGCAGGATAGAATGTTGTGGCCCCGAATGGGGAGATCAGGGAGGAAACCGAGACGGCGATCACGATGAAGAGTTTCGTATTCGGTGAGAAGATGCTGTATGGCGGTCCTGAGATCGTTCTGGTGAGGGTGGGCCTGGCATCTTCCCTTTCAGAGCGTATTGAGGAAATGGAAGAAGGCTTTGGAGATGGTGTAGCATGTCGTTGCTCCGAGGCCTCGGCGGTCAAGCTCTTCCACTCGTCGTGCGAGAGCGTTGGAGTGAAGACTTCTTTCTCCTCTGCCGTCATATTGGTGCCTTTCTTGTCCTTGGACTCTCCGTTCCCTCCTGGATTCTCATGGCTTCTTATACTGCTCTCAGCAGCCCCTTCTGCCGATGCAGACGTAGATTTGCCATCGTCAACCATCACGCTTGCCGCACAAGATCGTCTACCATCGAAACAAACAATAAAATCGTAATTCGGAATTGAAGTTCCAAGGTATGCCCAATTAAGACTCTCGTCCCTGGATGTCGATGTTCGTACCGTGAACCTTACCCCAACATTCAAAGGCTTCGTCGGCAACGAGTTGCGGAAACTTTGGGACAAGAGATCAAACTCACCGACCAGTTGGGACATCGGAGTTTGTGTTGACGGGAGTCTTTTAAAAGAAACTGGTGGCTGCGCCTATCTCGGCGAAGCTACTGCATGCTGTGCTCCACTTCTCCATTCTGGAGCCGCGTTCGCGGTATAATGTGCCGTGTGCCGGGAGCCGACTTCGCAACAATGTCCGTCTGTTAATGCCGATGAGGTATATAAATCAAAGCAGTGAAGAACTTCAGCGGTGTTGTTGATGCCATATGCTTCTTTTCCTCAGCCTTACGGGAGCAGAAGGCGTCTAACTGGACCCGCGAAGCAAAGTTTCGCTGCATGCAGTGATCGACGACCACTCTCTTGGTTGGGCTAATTCTGCGACGAGGGGATGCTTTCCTCCTCTATCCAGAAGATACTCTGGGGGTTGCCGATGAGACTGCGCAGTGCTTGACTCAACAAGAACCGATACAGTCTGCAATCGCCTGTTTTGGTCAACTGACGCACATGAAGCAGGAGCCAAGGGTTCGCAGCCTTAACTTGGACAGGGACCTACTCACTTCTTGAGACAGGAACGATATGCTTATCGAACTTAAGGCTTTTGGGCATGCTAGGATGCTGACGACCGTGGAAATGACGTGGTCGACCTTGTTAATCTCAATCATCGAGTCAACCGGCGCAGCCTCGTGAGCGATCACAGAAATGAGAGGACATGGCCAAGAATGCGTGTCCTTGAGAACAGCTGATCACAACACGAAACTCACAAGATTCAGACTCGTCCTACATTGAACCCTACAATATATGATAAGGCCCCTGTCGACCTACTGGTGTGGCTGTGGCCACCCACCGCCCTGTCAGGACTCATCGCAGCCAAAATTCCACGCTGGGCATCACCTTCTTCTTCCGCAAATCGTATTCTTCATTATCTGTACTCGATTTGACAAATGGCCGAGTTCGAACGAGCATGTGATGGAATCTACAAGTAAATCACAAATCCATCTTCATCATCACGTCGCCATCTTCATCTGGAGGCTCAGTCTGCCGAAAGCCCAGCCTCTCGTAGAATAGGAACGGCGAGTCCTCGGCCTTGACAGTGTCTCTCCCTTCCTTTGGCGTAGACATTACCCCTATTCTCTTCGCAGACGGATATGTCTTCCTCACATGCTCAATCGCCATGCCCACCACAGTTTTTCCAAACCCCAAGTGTTGATAGCGATGGTCGATCATGAACCGCCAGATATCATAGCCGTCGGTCGGCGGCCACAAAGCCATCATCAGGAAGCCGACGATTGTTTCGTCCGGAAATACGGCCCGCATCCAGGAATCCTCCGAATAGTGGGCTTCGACCATTGACATTGGATTTGGTGCGAGGCTGCCTTGTTGTGTTGGCAGCACTATGAGGTTCGCCACAGGCCGCCAGTTGTCTTCTGTGATCTCGCGGAGAGTGATGGTTGATAGCCTGTGCGGCGATCCTGGTTCAACCATTTCGTTGAGGTCGCTGTTCGGGTATGAGAGTCCCGTGCCACGATGGTGATCGACTAGAGAGGTTTTAGCAGTTCAGTGCTTCTTTTTGTGCTCGGATACGTCTTATGTAGGGCCCATAAATACCAGGCGGCGAGCTGAATCCGCTCTTTCGAAGTGAGTCATTGTAACAAAAGCGTGGGGCTGAGACTCTTCAAGACTGCACAAATAGCATCGGAGAGTCACAGGACATGGTCGCAAACTGGAATAGTAGGTCTTCATCGATTGCCCGAGTAGACTGGTGATTCTGGCGCAACATCAGCTACATTGGGGGAAAGTTGCTCGTCAGGTTAGTTCGTGCTTGGTGTTTTGAAGTACACTTTCGACAATGCTCGTACTTTGACGTCAGCTTGGTGCTCGAATTCTCGGTGTGCTTCGGATTTGTCCTTGTATATTGCTAAAGGTGGAAGTGCAATGCTGTCTGCCTGTAGCTACTAGTCTGGTAGGAACACCGTTGTAGCCCGTCATTCGTGGAGAATTAGGATGTATCCCACGGGGCTAGGAGGTAGCTCACAGTAGATAGTATGCATCATGCAATAGCGAAAAACTCCCATTGGGCTGAAATCATTTCCACGCAGTAGATCTCGCTAAGCATTGTCTTGTTTGGGTAGTAGCCAAATGGTAGGCGACTACTTTCACTTCAATTTTCTTTAGCGGCTGCCCTCTAGCCTTGTGGGGTCCCTGGGGTGTGTGGAGGTAAGGGATGTGGAGGAGTGGAGATGGGCAAATCCGTGGCTTGTCAGCCTTATCATTCACCAGGCTCGTTGTCAAGTCCACACTGCAAACGGTCTCACTGAACTGCAACTGTAAGCAATGAGCATGCATTTCATGCATCGAATAAATATGACCACAATGTTCCTCAGCGGCTGCTTGTGTGACGGATCAAAGCTGAACGTGCTCCGTGATCTACACCAGGATGCACACTCAAACTGTAAACTCCAAACTCCCGACACTATCGGCATGGGGGTCATAATCAAGACAGCAGGTGCTTTATCTTTGCCGCCGGTCACTGCAACAAGCCGTGACGATTGGTGGATGATTGAGACATGTTCATTCCGGTCATTACGTTTTAGCCGTATTGGAATAGCAGTTCAGACAGATATCGGGTACTCTATAGTACAGCAGAAGGTATAAGAGCAGGCACGATGTCTTTGAAGCAACCGAAACAATTGTCATTCAGTCGGCCTGATCCTTGCAGCTCCTCGTCCAAGGTCAATCTTCGGAGATGTTCTCGAAGTACACCTGCCTACTTGGCAGCCTCGCTCTACCCTCCGTTGTTCTAGCAGACGGGGCCTTCCATACCGCATCCTACTTCGTCTCATACGTCACTCAGTTCAAGGGCACGCTCGTTGTCCCTCCAAGAGTACCCAGCGGTGGCACAACATATGTCTGGCCAGGCCTCCAGCCTCCAGACAACTCAGGTGTTTTGCAGAATGTTCTCGACGGACGGTGAGTGAACCGACCACTACTCAAGAAGTGGCTTCAACGGTCAAGATGCTGAACATGTTCTGATTAGGAACAATCACTGGTACTTTGGCAACACATACTACGGCACACCGAGTGAGCCCTACGGCGGTGGTGTCGATGCCTCGGTCAATCAACAACTTGGCTTCTCCATGATTGAAGTGAGCCAACAGCCCTATATCATCCTCAAGTGCCCAATGACACATCGACTAGGACCCCGTCGGCAGCGGAAATTGGACCATCAATTCCACCTCCGCCAGCGGACAATCAGTCAGCTACGACTTCGGGGTCCAAAAACGTCTCAATCAAGCCCTCTTCGCTGTCGAGCTCTA
Organism: Zasmidium cellare ATCC 36951; assembly: GCF_010093935.1. Taxonomy (NCBI): domain Eukaryota; kingdom Fungi; phylum Ascomycota; class Dothideomycetes; order Mycosphaerellales; family Mycosphaerellaceae; genus Zasmidium; species Zasmidium cellare. The sequence goes on from NW_022986959.1 coordinate 737,682, forward strand.
CGACAACAACTGGGACTTCGGCAACGTAGTCTTCCAAAACGTTCAAGTAGTCGCCGAGACGAGCGAGACGAGTTGGTGTACTGCAAATCCACAGTATACAAATGTGACCATCGATTTCGAAGGGTGTCGTCGAGCTCGAGCGGTGGATTTGTGACTTGTTCGATTGAGCAGGTGACGCTGTCGCCTCCGTAGATAGATCATCGCAGCGGATGAGCAATAGACAAAGGGACCCCACTACCCTGACAGGGAGATAAGATGGTAAAACTCAAATCTGGATGGTTAAGACAGGCCTAGCAATGCTTTTGATCAGACAGAACAAGTAGTTCTTCCAAACAGCTGCAGCAGCCATTTCTGCAGCGGTCCGACTAGTAACTTGCACAGAGGATCGAGATTGACCTATCGTCATCTCATTAGGATGTTCTTCCAGAATCCGCTCGGAGAAAGGAATGCATTGACTTACGATCTCAAGACGTCGAATCTATGCCAGCAACAGACCGCAGCATCGTACAGAGCCAGTTCCCATCCCGCTTGCTAAAGTCCAGCGCCACCATGCACGGCCTGGTAACCCCTGGAGGGACCCCAGTCTCCTCAGCCTCGACCATGACCGTAGCATGCGCTGCGTCCGGATCCACCACCGTCATCTCAACATTGGCAATGCACACATGAAACTCTGGTGCTACGTGAGCAATGGTCTTCTCAAAGTCGACAAACTGATGCCCTGTTGGCTCCAGAGGCTCTAATTCCGGGCGGCATCGTTTTTGTTCCCGCATGGCGGAGATGAGATCGTTCCGCCATTGCAGGTCGTAGATGTGGTCTTCTGCGAAGTGGATCCAGGGGTCGGCTGTAGAGTCCCACTGGCGATTGTTGACGGCTTCGATAGCTCTGCGAGTGATGCCTTCCAGAGTTCTTGCGATCTGAGGGTATTTATCTCGCGGTGTGGCCATGTCGAGATTCAGCTCCAGCCTCTGCACAATGTACCTAGGTAGCTGAAAACGAGTTGTGACGTAAGTGACGATCGCACAGCAGCCGTGGATTACGGATTAGACTACGTCGGTACGTCACTCTACCAACATGAATCTACATTCTTTCCCACGCGTCCATGTAGTAGACCTCTGTTCCAACTCTTAGCCCTTACCAACTGGTAGTGTATAGCTTGGATCATTCATACTGCTTCAAACTCAACAGCAATCCCACATAACGGTGTACGACAGTCGCCTTTCAGAACAATTGCTAGTCGATGCCGGCTTGCTAAGGCTGAGGGGGCTAGGACGTAGATGTAATGGCCTGAATAGAACAAGAAGACCTCGCGACAATGCCCGCTACAATCGACTCAAAGCCTCAACACATTTCTTACTCCCAGCCGCCACCAACGCTGCATCTTGATCTCCCAGAATCAAACGCACACCCAGCTCCCTCACGGCCCATCTCTGATACTCCAGATGATTATACACACCAGCCAAGCCCATGATCTTCCCATTCGCATGACATGCTTTGCTCACTTTCCTCAAAGCATCTCGAAATCGCTCGTTCTCGAAATCCCCAGCGATGCCCATTTCGATGGAGAGGTCGTTTGCTCCTATGAGCAAGACATCAACGCCTGAGACTGCGGCGATGGCTTCGACGTTGTCGACGCTTGCTACTGTCTCGATTTGAAGGAGAATTGTTGAGCCATGTTCGTTCATTTCGTGCATTACTTTCGCCTGCGGTGTGGTCTTGAAGTCGAAAAGGGGCAACTGTCCTGTCATGGAACGGCTTCCCGTCGGAGGGTATTTGCAAATCCTGACGGCGGCTTTTGCGTCCCCTGTCCTGCTGTCAGTCTGTTGGCGCAGATACGAAAGTGCAGCTTGCCCTCATCGTAGATGTGAGGAAAGACGATCCCTCGAGCTCCATTGTCAAGCACCCGCTGTTTGAACCCATCACCGCACTGATAAGGCACTCGAACGAACGGTGTTAGGTTCAGAGACAGTGCTGATACGCAAAGACCAGCTGCATTCTCTAGAGAAAGTGTTGAATGCTCCAGATCAATGAAGAGGGCATCAAAGCCGGCGTTGGCAGCGAAGTAGACGACGGAAGGGTGCGTGATGAGCTTGATTCCGAACAGCTATGAGCTAGAGGTGAGTAGAGATCGTGAGCGTATGTAGAATTCAAGAGTCTTCTTACTTTGCAAAGACCACTTTTGCGGGCAACTTCGATGGCGTTTTGAGATACCGTCGTCATTCTACCTTGCTTGACCCATGAAAGTCTCGTTTCTCAAGTCAATATTTCGTTTGCCTGAGGTCGTTTATCTAATGAGAGCATGTGTGAGTGCGGAGAAGTGGGAGACGAACAGCGACATCGCAGCCATCCTTCGGCTTGGGTCCGAATTACTTTCGGGCGCGCACCGCAGCCTCTTTGTTCAAGGAGCTCACAGATAAGCGAGGCGAGACCCCATGCTCTCTCCTATATGTTAGCGAACGAAGCCTTTGTAGGATTCAGGGGAGCACAATACCTCGTACGATGAACAACTCTTCTAGAATCCAGGATGCGACCGTCAATGTACGAGATGATATTTCGGCAAAACGTCGTGGTAATATCAAATCATGGAGATCCTTACAATTGTCTTATCATTGAGAACACAGTAGACTATGCTATGATCTCAAGAACACACTCATAGCCTCGTGGCATGGCCAAAGCGCCAGCCTTGTTGACCACCAAGCCAAAAGGGGGCAGGCTTTTGAAGGACGGATACGCTACGCCGAGGATGTCAATCACTCGCTAAATGATGTGCTACCTCAAAGAGCCTGGCCAATAAGAGTGAGACCCCGTATCAAGCCTGAACATAGCAGGCAAGTTGATCGGCAGCATCTCACGAAAACGGCCTCTTCCTCACCCACCTCACAGGCCTCAAATCAAACCCAGTGTCCCGCCTGCGACGATACTTCTTGCCGCTTCTATCCGACAGAGAGGATGAACTGTCACGGGGAAGAGCAGGCTCATAATTCACGAGCATGCTGTCGAGGGACGATGAGCGACGGATGACTGTGGGAGGTGGGGATCCCTGTGTATTCGGGGGCCGTGTTTTGTCGGCGCTGTCGAAACGGCCGACACCTGCTGGTGGTGCATGCTGCTGTTGTCGCTCAGCTTGGTCAAGGGGTTGAGCAGCGCCTGTTCTGGCGGTCGATGCCGTTTCATTGACCTTTGGTTTCGGTGGTTCTTGTTGCTGAGATTTGGGATTAGCGACGATCCTTTTTAGGCGACCGGCAGCCGCCAAAGTGAAAGAATGCGTCTCTCCCAGGGCCTGTTCCAAACCCTCGATGCATTCTTTTCTAAGCTTCTTGGCCTGTTTGGCGTCGTTCCGATGCCAGTAGATCAGAGCAAGCTCGCCGACAGCATCGAGTGTCTGTGGATGCTTGTCTCCCAGCAGCGCCCGTCGTCCTCCCAATGCGTCTGTCATCAGCTTTTCAGCTTCTTCCAGACGCTCGAGGTGCCGATAGATTTGGGCCAGTCTGACCATAGCCAGGAGGGTCTGTCTCGGGTGACGAGCTTCCTGTTTCCGCCTCGATTCCAGAGCCTTAAGCTGCGTCTTGGCTGCGTCTTCGTAACGTCCTTGGTCCCGATAGGTCTGCGCAAGGCGCTCGACAGCTTCGATCGTGTAACGGTTCTCCGCGCCGAGAGCACGAGAAAATCCTTCTGCCACCTCCATTTGCAGGGATTCCGCTCGTTCCAGATCGCCCTTTCTTTTCTTCACCAAAGCCAGACGTTCCAGGGCTTGGAGCGTGCGGCAGTCATTGTCTCCACGACTCCCGGCAAGCTCCTTCCGTGCAATGGCGAACAGGTCTTCGGCGACGTCGTCCCTCTCGACTCGCTGCCAGATTCGCCCCACGTTGAGGCAGACCCAGCCCAACGTCGTGTCTGCCTCATCTCGATTCCAGCCCTGCAAAGCCGTGTGTGAAGACAAGTCAGGCAGGTGAGGAATGACATAAGGCTCAAAGTGCTTGACAGGCGTGTCGTGCAACTTCCAGCAAGCGGCGCCGATAAGGATGGAAAATGAGGCACAAACTTCCTCGCCATGGGCATCGCGCTGGATCTGCCACTGGATGATACGGTGCATGGTGACGCCGGGCCAGGGACCTGTCGTCTCTCGAAGGAATCTGTACTTCTTTAATGTATCGATGGCATGGCGGTAGAAGGAGTTATCCCAGCTTCCGTTTGGACGAACAGCTAGCAATTGTCGTAGCAGCGGTGGAGCATCAATCTTGAAGCTTCGAGCCGTCTTCTCGAAGCCGATGGCGGCCAGTCGCATCATCTCGTCTTGTATGTTATCTTTGTCAAATAATGCAAGCAGTTTCAGAAGTGGTATCAGCCGGCCTTCCGCAGGACCCATCCTCTTCAGCGCCGCTACGCCTGTTTCCCACGCCAGCCAGAATGCCTGAACGCAGGAACTGAACTGATTGTATTTCTCATCTGCCTTGAGTGCGTCTCGGTGCTGTGCCGAGTCCACCAGATATTGCCGCATACTCTTGCCAAAGTCGGTTTTGTGTTCTCCGTTTGCCGCGATCCAAGCGCCGGCGAGGTCAGTCGAAAACAGATCCTTGTTGAGACGCCGCACGATCCTCTCCGCGACCGGCTTGAGCTCATTGAGTACGTCACGTGCCTGCAATCCGGTATGCTTGCACAGAAGACTGACTCCTTCTTGCGTTGATATGGAGTCCGGGATGCAAATCGACGCAGCTTTCAGGCAGAGCTTCTGTACGGCGTCCAGGACCTGAGTGGTGACGAGCACTACGCCCCCTTGGCCACTCGGTATAGATTGATGCATATTCCACGACAGATCATCGGCGCCATCGACTACCACGAGCCACTTGTCTTGCTTTGGTCGTTCTCGAAGCCAGCGACGTAAGGCTTGCACTTCAGCAGCGTCTTGTATTGCATCCCAGCCCGACGATGGCCCAAACGAGATTGAAAGAGCACGACAGCATCGCACAAAGCTGCATCTCAATGTCGCCTTGGTCGATGCATCAATCCATAAGATGGTGTTATAGTCCTCTTGGTGCTTGTCGATGTAGTGTCTGACGAGCTGCGTTTTTCCGGAGCCGCTAGTGCCCGTGACAACAATGGTGGATTCTGCTGTCTCGAGGTCTGTAGCCCTGTGGACCTCGTCTTCAAGCCGTCTTGATAGCGCGTCCCTTTCGATGTATGTCGTAACCGTATCTATCGGCACACAGATGCATTGAGAAGCTGGGGCGTCCATGGTCAAATCCAGCTGCTCGCCGCTGGCTTGGACAGCATCCCGCAGCCGCTCTCGAGCACGTTGGCGGCCTTCACCGTAGATGACACTCATCGAAACTCCAAAGATGCCCAGCAGGCAATATGCCTTGTCTTCTTCCGCAGTAGTCTCCCGCCCTTGAGCCCATGCGAGTTTGGCATTGGCGCTGAAGTGCTGGTGGCTGTGCCAATCGTCGAGCACAGTCTGTGGGATCCGGGTGATTGACGAGACCTCGGGGGTAAGCCACTTACCAACATTGAGTGTCACAGGAGTTATGCTGCGGCTATAATGCCCTTTGGAGCCGATAACCTCCCAATTGCCAGTGAGGAATACGACCACCTTCGGCGCAAGCAGCTCTTGTAATGTCCTGCGATGGGGACGAAACTGTCAGCTGGGATGGGTGCGCGAGGAGTCTCTAACAGTCGATGGCATACCATCCTCTGGTGAACCAGGCACTTCTCTCAAAGGTATTGTTGTCCGATGTGCTCGGGACGTCTGCCAGGTAGGCCAAGCACACCTGCGCGTGGAGATACCACTTAAACATGGAGTTGATGGCCTCGGATAGCTCGTGCGAGTTGTCCTGGTTGATACAGCAAGTATCAATCCATATCCATTCGATACCCTCGACGTTCTTTCTCACATACTCGGCAAAGCCCTTCACCTTGCGATGTCCGCTCTTGCTCATATCCAGACCGTTCGGCAGGTCTCTCATCGACGCCTCCTGGTCCTCATACCAACGGTGCGATGTGATCGCATACTTCGGGAGGTTCGCAGCGTTGAATTGGCGGAGGGTCAGGTCGTGGACGTTGAGGAGTCGCATGGCTGGACTGAAAGATTACAGCGCAGCAATGGACAGACATAGAAGGGTCAACTCCCTTCACCTACATTCTGATCGCTACCATGGACGAGCTGAGCCGACTTCGCCTCTGCAGATGGCCCACGGTCCCACCGCAGCGTCGGCAGTGCGTTTTCGCACCCATGCAACAGCTGCAGCCAACATCAGCTGCCTCTCGCTTCAAGTGTCTTGTCGCGGCGGCCCCATCTTGGACCAATGGAGGACTGGTCTGTCATCTCGCAGAATACAGCGAAACGTCATGAGATGAAGCAACAGTGCATATGGAAAAGTGCGAAACAGATAATGGTATCAAGGAGAGAGACAGGATGAGGAACGCAGTGGAGGGAAGTTGAGGGCCAAGATTCACGTCATGTCTTGGCCGCATGAGACTCGGAAAAACAAATATCCGGTGCGAATCTACGGCAACATCTTCCTCTATCCACTTCTTCTTCCACTTCCGTGTCCAATCCCTTCTACAATCATCGCCAAGGTTCAACCTTCGTTCCATCTTTTTGAGACGGGAAAGAGAAGTGGGAAACATCATCGCAAATCGACCAGGCGGTTACTCGGCATCTCCAATAGTGAAGCCAGTGCGATGAGGATCACCAGCCATGCAGCTATTGCAGGCGTATACCCTCCGCGTGATGAGCACAAAGCTCGTTCTGAGACGTTCCCGGCAACAATAATGGTAACACTTGCCAAGTACGAGAACTGGTGGCTGCTTTAGCGCGAGACGTATAGCTAGAAAGGCCACTGCAAGCTTCGACTTGGCCGTCCACAGCCGCCAGATTTTCAGCCTAGGAAAAAACTGCTGCTGACTCTACGCAAGATAAAACAGTTTTCTCACTTCATTGGGTGCGCCTTTACTTCTCCTTGGCAAGATCATGAGGTGTCAACGAACTCGCTATACGCTTGCTTGGCGAGATTCTGAACGATGGAGTAACGCAGCGCGCATTGACCTTGCTTTCGACATTAAGTATCCGCTGCATCGCGACCTTGATGGCATGGGACAGGCAAGATGAGTTTGAGAAAATTGCTTACGTCCATCGCCTACGCTCTCGCCATCGCGAAAGCTACAGCCTCTCCAACAGCACTTCTTTCTGCTTCAGTCACGGGAGCATACACGCCTACGATAGAACCCCAATCAACACCGACGTACTATCCAGTCTCCGAACAACAAGCCGGTTCTCAACTCAACAATGACGAATACTACATGCAATCTCTCGGCAACGGCGGCTACTTCGTGACAGATGGTGGATACAATCACTTCTTCCTCGTTGCCTGCCACAGCGTCATTGTCGTCGACGCACCAGCAACCCTCGGCATCAACATCCTCAAGGCTATCCGTAGCGTTACGGATCTCCCAGTCTCCCACGTCGTTTACAGCCATCACCATGCCGACCACATCAGTGCCGCATATCTATTAGGCACGCTGGACAACGTCACATTCATCGCACAGAAAGAGACGGCCACGAAACTCGCCGCAATCGGCGACTACGGACACCGCCTCTATCCAACGATAACATTCGAGGACTCATACACTCTGAACGTCTGCAATCAGACCTTGCAGCTCGATTACCGAGGCAGCAATCACGAACCGGGGAACATCTTCATCTGGGCTCCCCACCAAAAGATCCTAATGCTCGTGGATGTCATCTATCCCGGCTGGGGAACATAATCCAAGCTCGGCGAAGCCGAAGACCTTCCGGGCTACATTAAAGCGCACGAGCAAGTCATGCTCTACGATTTCGAGTACTTCGTCGGCGGCCACGTGAACGTCCCCGGCAACAGAACGGACGTCCAAATCGCCAAAGAGTACGTCCTGGACCTGTTCGAGACGTGCAAGTATGCCTTGCTGGAAGCCGCGAAGCCTTACAATAATGGATCCAACGAGCTGTCGGCCGAGTTCTTGCTTGGTCTTGTGACAGCAGCGAATCCAAGCAATCCCTGGGCCCCACAGGCGTACTTTGAGAAGGTGATTACAGAGTGGGTGGCTAATGTGACGATTCCGCGATGGGACGACCGGCTAGCTGCCATCGACGTGTATGGACTATCAAATTCGGAGACTATGCTGGAGCCAGTCAAGATTGATTATGGTATACTGGGATCGTTCGGTGTGAAGTTGGACTGACGGTCAGTGTCGATATTACACCTGTGTTTACCAGCACATATGGGTAAAGGCAAAGGCCTAAACCAATTCAGAAGCTCAGAACCGGTCTCGTAATACGTCTGTTTGGACGAATGATGAAGAGCAACACGACACGCAATATCAATGGCAGACTTTTCATTCAGCGAAATTTTCTTCTACTTTCGTCGCGATACTTCCATGTCTTTCCTGGGACCGCCGCCGGGAGTGGACGATCTCACTTCCGCCTGTAGGTGTGGAAGACGTGCTAGAAGATCGGTTAGTGATAAGACTGCGGTATTCAGCTTCATATTATATTCTTACAGGATTGCAATAAGACTTGAGACCATCCTAGAGACTGTAATTAGCGTTCTCAGGCTCTAATACGAACATACCTCGATCGCTTACCTTTCCCTATTTACTACTAATACTACTCTGCTTATAGCCTCCGAAGATAACCTACGGACTAGGCTTTTCCCAAGAATTAATAAAGACAGAGCTAGCTTTAAGCCTCTTGCCGATTCTCTCTACTCGGGGAATATTATTACTCTAGATACACGCCCCTAGTCCGTCGAGCGTATCGTTAGTACGCTCGATAACTTACTCTTCGTCCGTCTACTTTAGTATAGGAACGATCTATAGAAGGGATATTAGTAAAGTAACGCTATAAAAGATTTAAGAGTAAACGTACTAGTCCGAAAGGTTCTTCTCGTATAATACGAGTATTATCTAGCGGGTTATCGATAATAGATAGCTAGATATAGAAGCCTTTACCGTCCGCTATATCTAGATAGCTAGAGGCGAATCTATAACCTTTCTACTTAGTATCCGTAAAGAATTCTTTAACCTTTTCGTACTATATTTTATTTTAGACCGGTCTAAGTAGAGTACCGGGATCCTTAGAGCTAGAGCCTAGAATACCCGCGTATAAGGTCTAGGTAACCTTAACTATTTCTTAGAGTATCTTAGCGTAGATATCCTCGTAAATATAAATACGCTTTATAGTAACGTAGATCTATCCGGAGTTCTAAAAGGCGCCTATAATAAGCTCCGGTATAACTTTATTTATATCTATATCCGGTAGGATAATAGATATATCGTTACTACTTAGCTCTAGGGTATAACGCTTAAGAGTCGCGGTATAGGCAGCTATAATCTTCTTCCCTATAGTAGTAGAGCTAGTAAACGATATTTTATACCTCGAAAACGCTCTTAGACCCTAGAGTTAGGCCTAGGTATTTCCGGGAAATAGGTACTATCACTAGGGATAGATAGAATTTTCTCGGTTTTCGGCGCTATCCCTAGGGATAGTTAAATTTTCTAGGTTTTTAGGGCTGTCCCTAGGGATAGTTAAGTATTCTAGGTTTTCGGCGCTATCCCTAGGGACAGTTAAATTTTCTAGGTTTTTAGGGCTGTCCCTAGGGATAGTTAAGTGTTCTAGGTTTTCGGCGCTATCCCTAGGGACAGTTAAATTTTCTAGGGTTTTAGCGCTATCCCTAGAGATAGTTAAGTATTCTATATTTTCGACGCTATCCCTAGGGACAGTTAAGTATTCTAGGTTTTCGACGCTGTCCCTAGGGATAGAGAATATTCCTATAAATCGAGATCGATATAAAATAGATTAACTAGTTATAAGGCGTTCCGGTCGTATTAATAATACTAGTAGATAATTTACTTATACTAGAAAAGTAAAAAGTAGAGCT